>NW_028149106.1:0-10000 GCF_946808225.1 Silurus aristotelis
GAATCTGCACTGCGTAAAAACACTTACATACTGTACATGTCACATAACACACACTACATGTGCATAACATGACGCAGTGGTGTGTGTGTGTGTGTGTGTGTGTGTGTGTGTGTGTGTGTGATGTATTTATACTGAGTGTCGTATTCGGTTAAACAGCAGAACACTAACAGTGACGCAGTTGGAGTTTACTTCTGGTGCCATTTTTCATTCTGTTTCTCATTGAAATGTTTCGTCTTCAGTTCTTCAAATTCATCTTGAGACTCAAACTGTTTATCAAAATCACCAGAAGTTCCACCAGCACACAAAACTCCTCCATGTGCTTCAGTAAGGTCATTAGTGAGTGTGTACAGTAGCTGCTTTCTCACTCTGGATGGAACTGGAATTACATGTTACTATAGTTACAACCATCCTTCCAGCCAATCACAATCCAGTATTCACTCTGACCAGGGTATAAGGATTAAAAGAATAAATATCACAGTGTTTTATTATTTTAATACCACAACAATTTATTAACGAATCACAATTATTCTTTCTTAAAGAACAACCGCCTGGGATACACTTTCATTCCACATACATCAGATCTGATCTGAACAGATCTGATCACTCGAGCGTCTTTTAATTACGAGCACCTGTGTCCATTTTCCATACGTGGTCATGACTTCCTGTTCCCATCAGCTCTCACTCTGACTGTAATTAGTGCTCTCTAATGGTCTGTGTCTCAATCCTGAACATTTCTATCATCCCTGTGTGTGTGTGTGTGTGTGTGTGTGTGTGTGTGTGTGTGTGTGTGTGTGTGTGTGTGTGATGTACATGTGTAATACAAGTGTGTTACATTCCTACAAACAAACACACATTTTACATTACAAAAGGAGTAGCAGTAAGTAGTTGTAGAATTTTTGATCTCTGTAACAATTTGGACTTTTTATTGACTTTTTTACCCTGACTGTGTGTGTGTGTGTGTGTGTGTGTGTGTGTGTGTGTGTGTGTGTGTGTGTGTGTGTGTGTGTGTGTGTGTGTGTGTGTGATGTACATGTGTAATACAAGTGTGTTACATTCCTACAAACAAACACACATTTTACATTACAAAAGGAGTAGCAGTAAGTAGTTGTAGAATTTTTGATCTCTGTAACAATTTGGACTTTTTATTGACTTTTTTACCCTGACTGTGTGTGTGTGTGTGTGTGTGTGTGTGTGTGTGTGTGTGTGTGTGTGTGTGTGTGTGTGTGTGTGTGTGTCAGCTGCTGAAATACAGCATTGATCAGGTGCAGCAGGACACATAAATCAGCTTGTATTAACGGTCTGTTTCACAGCACAGCATCTGAAATGAAGAAGAAAGACAATAGAGGAAGAGAAAAAGAGGGAAAAAGAGACATTTCATTCCTTTATGTTTTATTATAATGAGAAATGTTTGAAATTAGCATATGTTTATAATATATAATGTAAATAATGTGTATCAATTAACACATTTCAAAAAATCATTTCTCTCTGTAGTGAGTTGACAGACTCTGTGCCAGATTTCGCTTCATGGCAACTAAACAGATTTGATGATGAAGTTCTGTTGTGTGAGATGTTGTGTGTTGACCCTCACAATGACACTCATCAGAAATCCACCAACAGTTCACAGGGCAGCTACAGATACGACACGGTGATGGAAATAGTCAAAGATATTATACTAATATAGAGAAAAACATCCTTAAACCTCAGCGTGTGTGTGTGTGTGTGTGTGTGTGTGTGTGTGTGTGTGTGTGTCTGTGTCTGTGTGTGTGTGTGTGTGTGTGTATGTGTGACACACAGTTCAGAAAAGAGTTTATAGAGATCTTGTACAATGCGATCATCTGAATCATCTGGAGATCTGAGATCTCACTGCATCTCCCAGCATCACTGTCTGCAGCCCAGAATCTGTGTATAAACATGAAGATGTTAAATGAAGAACATGCTGTCATGGGCTGGTGAAGCCGAGCAGATGGATTGTTATTAAAACTGTGGATGTGAAGTAACGCATGCTGAGAAATCACCAAGAGCAGCTCATAAATCAAAAAGCATGTCCTTCTCACTGTAAAATGTCCTGCAGCATGTGTGTGTGTGTGTGTGTGTGTGTGTGTGTGTGTGTGTGTGTGTGTGTGGTCTTGTTTGCTTTTCCTACAGCTACACTTAACCTTTTTGGTCAGAGTTCCAAGAGAGAAGCGTCTTTCAGAGAGACGCAGTTTTATTAAAGCTGAAGGATCTTTCTGGATGTGAAGCAAAGCTGATTGTGATGAGAAAAAGCTCAGTGAGAACATGAAGAAGAACTTCAAGAGAGAGAGCAATAGTGTGTCTGAGATACAAGAGACTTAAACTGTTGTAGAAGTGTTTAGAGAACTCTCAACAGAATGAACAGAAGACTAAATGAAAGTGAGACCAGAAAAGTGGAGGATAGAGGCGATATGGTGAGATATGGTGCGATGTGGTGAGATGTGGTGAGATGTAAAGAGATGTGGTGAGATGTGGTGTGGTAAGTTGTGGTGCTGACGTGGTGAGATGTGGTGAGATGTGATGAGATGTGGTGAGATGTGATGAGATGGGGTGCGATGTGGTATGATGTGGTGAGATATGATGAGATGTGGTGAGATGTGATGAGATGTGGTGAGATGTGGTGAGATGTGGTAAGTTGTGGTGCCGACGTGGTGAGATGTGGTGAGATGTGATGAGATGTGGTGAGATGTGATGAGATGGGGTGCGATGTGGTATGATGTGGTGAGATATGATGAGATGTGGTGAGATGTGATGAGATGTGGTGAGATGTGGTGAGATGTGGTAAGTTGTGGTGCCGACGTGGTGAGATGTGGTGCGATGTGGTGAGAGGTGAGATGTGATGAGATGTGGTGTGATGTGGTGAGATGTGATGAGATGTGGTGAGATATAATGAGATATGATGAAATGTGATGAGATGTGGTGTGATTTAGTGAGATATGGTGAGATATGGTGAGATGTGATGGGATGTAGTGTGATGTGGTGCGATGTGGTGAGATGTGATGAGATGTGGTGCGATGTGGTGAGAGGTGAGATGTGGTGCGATGTGGTGAGATGTGATGAGATGTGATGAGATGTGGTGAGATATAATGAGATATGATGAAATGTGATGAGATGTGGTGTGATGTGGTGAGATATGGTGAGATATGGTGAGATGTGATGGGATGTGGTGTGATGTGGTGAGATGTGGTGAGATGTGGTAAGTTGTGGTGCCGACGTGGTGAGATGTGGTGCGATGTGGTGAGATGTGGTGAGATATGATGAGATGTGGTGAGATATGATGAGATGTGGTGCGATGTGGTGAGATATGATGAGATGTGGTGAGATGTGGTGTGATATTGTGAGATATGATGAAATGTGGTGAGATGTGGTGAGATGATAATTCCAAAAAGTTCATTCTCTTTATTTCATAGTTTTTCCTTCAGGTGCTCTGCTGATGTTGCTGCTGCTGCTGTGTCACCTAGTGAAGTTTCCATCCAATCAGATTTCAGCATCACATCACGTATTGCCCTAACGCCAGCACTGTGAGCACTGTGGGATTTTTAACATGAAATCCATGTTGCTTGAAGCTGTTGCTGTAACCAATCAGATTGCGAGTTGATCACTCCAGGGCCCTCTAGCAGGCGTACAGTAACATCAGCACTTTCACATCCTTTGATTGGATGATCAAAGCGTGTCACTAGTCAGAGCTTACAAACTGCATCTGTAGCAAACTGCACAATCTCACATGCATTTACTTACAAGAACTTTTAAAAGACAGACGTTTAAAGAAAAGCTGGACATGGTGAGGAAAGTTTGACAAAACAGTTCAAAAAAGTTGTTCAGCTTTTTCATCAACCATTTATACTTTTGGGTTTTCTTTCCTGTGATGTGATGAGCTGAATATCAGTGCTCCTGCTGGAGATGATGTATGTGGAGGTGCAGTTGTGGCTACAGTGAAAGGAGACGTGTTGAATTGTGTTCTTTGGGTTTCTTGCTTTAGTGATGATGTTCATTCTGACTGTATGAAATCCTGTGTGTGATGCAGCGCTCTGTTCTACTGCACTTCTCTATAATGCTGATGGTTTCTACAGATGTGGCATCAAAATGATGGGATTAAGAGGTGGATTAGAGCAGGTAGAACATCACGGAAGGCTGAGGAGTGAAATATAAGACCTGATTTGACTGTTACAAAGCACTGACACTGGAGACTCCTTCCATTCATGTTACATTAATGTCCACAAAGGAAAACTCCACCACAGCACATTACACATGTTTATGTGGTGTGTTCACGGTGTGGGTCTGTGATGAGGAGCTGCTACTATAAAAACCATAATTAATAATAATAAGTAATAATAATTATTCCCAGAGCTGCTGCAAGAAAACTGTTCAACATCTTCTGACCAATCATAATCCCGAATTTATCAGAGCGGTGACAGCTGACACACAGGAGTAGTGACACCTCGAACAGGTTCTATCAGCACTGGATATGAGGAACATCTCCTCAAATAAGTTCTTGATTAATATTATAATTAGAGATGCTTGTGGGGACGTTGTAGTGAATTCTTGCATTTCAGTGCTGCTGTTTCATCACTTCCTTCAGGCTGCAGCTGTTAAATCTGCGAACGACAGGCAGGAATCCAATCTAAAATAAAGTGAACGAACAAATAAACAATCAATTATTGGAATAAATTCCCAGAGGAGCCTTAAAGCACTGCTGATTAACAGCAAGTGTAATTAAATCCAGTGTTGACCTCCACTGTGACTCAGGCTCTATCTGTGATTGCAGGTTAAAAGCTTGGGAGAAGGGGGATGAGGAGAGTTTCACATGCTGGAGAGAGAGAGAGAGAGAGAGAGAGAGAGAGAGAGAGAGAGAGAGAGAGAGAGAGAGAGAGAGAGAGAGTAAAGGAGAGGGAGGGAAAGATAGAGACTCAGAGACTCCAGAGAAGAAACACACACACGCTGTGAATAAGCACTGATTTCAGAGATGAAGGGATGGATCCAAGAAATAAAACGAAAAATGATTCAGGAGAGAAGATGAGGTGGAGAGAGAGAGTGAAAGAGAGGAGAGAAAAGGAAGGAAAGCATCAGCCTGTTTTTGCTCTTATCCCACAGCCGACGCTCCACTAAATCATGCCGATAAGCCGATCCGTGCTGCTTGTCCTCAGCTGGTGTGTGTGCCTGAGTGTGTGTGTGAAGGACGCTGAGACTCCGGAGACACACAGAGACTCCTCATTTCCTGCTGAACCCTCTCCGAGCTCACACAGTCCAAGGGAGGCTTTAACACCGGAGCATGAAGAGAACCAGGAGCTGAGATTCTTACACAGAGAGCAGATTAGAGACAGAATCTCAGAAAGCACCACGTCTGCACTTTCCCTCCAGCAAAGCAGCAAAAAGTCTAATATGGGTTTAAAGACTAACACCACAATCCATTCCACGGATTTCCCGAAGTCCCATCTACAAGAAGTGCTTGTCGGAAATGTCCGACTCTCTAGGAGAAGGAGGAGCTGGATCTGGAACCAGTTTTTCGTTATAGAAGAGTACAGTGGACCGGAACCTGTTCTGCTTGGACGGGTAAGAGATACACTAAAACACCATGAGATATACTGAGACACGCTGAGACACACTGAGATACACTGAGACATACTTAGACACACCAAGATACACAGAGACACACTGAGATACAATCAGGCACACTGAGACACTTTGAGACATACTGAGAGACACATTGAGATGCACTAAGATACTCAGATACACTGAGACCCACTGATCCACTGTGTTTAAATCCATGCTGAGATGTAAAGTTATGTTGAGATTCATGTTTGTTGCAGTTAAAATTTTTAAATCTCTCCTTGAGAGAACTCTAACCCTAATTCTACCCTCAACCCCAACCCCAACCCTAATTCTACCCCCAACCCCAACCCTAATTCTACCTCCAACCCCAACCCTAATTCTAATCTCAACCACAACCCCAACTCTAACCCTAATTCTACCCTCAACCCCAACCCCAAACCTAATTCTAATCTCAACCACAACCCCAACTCTAACCCTAATTCTACCCTCAACCCCAACCCCAACCCTAATTCTACCCCCAACCCCAACCCTAATTCTAATCTCAACCACAACCCCAACTCTAACCCTAATTCTACCCTCAACCCCAACCCCAACCCTAATTCTACCCCCAACCCCAACCCTAATTCTAATCTAAACCACAACCCCAACCCAAACCCTAATTCTACCCTCAACCCCAACCCCAACCCTAATTCTACCCCCAACCCCAACCCTAATTCTAATCTCAACCACAACCCCAAACCAAACCCTAATTCTACCCTCAACCCCAAACCTAACCCTAATTCTAATCTCAACCCCAACACTAGCCCTAACCCTAATTCTACCCTCAACCCCAACCCCAACCCTAATTCTACCCCCAACCCCAACCCTAATTCTAAACTCAACCACAACCCCAACCCAAACCCTAATTCTACCCTCAACCCCAAACCTAACCCTAATTCTAACCTCAACCCCAACACTAGCCCTAACCCTAATTCTACCCTCAACCCCGACCCCAACCCCAACCCTAATTCTACCCTCAACCCCAACCCCAACCCCAACCCTAATTCTACCCTCCACCCCAACCCCAACCCTAATTCTACCCTCAACCCCAACCCCAACCCTAATTCTACCCCCAACCCCAACCCTAATTCTAATCTCAACCACAACCCCAACCCAAACCCTAATTCTACCCTCAACCCCAAACCTAACCCTAATTCTAACCTCAACCCCAACACTAGCCCTAACCCTAATTCTACCCTCAACCCCAACCCCAACCCTAATTCTACCCCCAACCCCAACCCTAATTTTAATCTCAACCACAACCCCAACCCAAACCCTAATTCTACCCTCAACCCCAAACCTAACCCTAATTCTAACCTCAACCCCAACACTAGCCCTAACCCTAATTCTACCCTCAACCCCAACCCCAACCCTAATTCTACCCCCAACCCCAACCCTAATTCTAATTTCAACCACAACCCCAACCCAAACCCTAATTCTACCCTCAACCCCAAACCTAACCCTAATTCTAACCTCAACCCCAACACTAGCCCTAACCCTAATTCTACCCTCAACCCCGACCCCAACCCCAACCCTAATTCTACCCTCAACCCCAACCCCAACCCCAACCCTAATTCTACCCTCCACCCCAACCCCAACCCTAATTCTACCCTCAACCCCAACCCCAACCCTAATTCTACCCCCAACCCCAACCCTAATTCTAATCTCAACCACAACCCCAACCCAAACCCTAATTCTACCCTCAACCCCAAACCTAACCCTAATTCTAACCTCAACCCCAACACTAGCCCTAACCCTAATTCTACCCTCAACCCCAACCCCAACCCTAATTCTACCCCCAACCCCAACCCTAATTTTAATCTCAACCACAACACCAACCCAAACACTAATTCTACCCTCAACCCCAAACCTAACCCTAATTCTAACCTCAACCCCAACACTAGCCCTAACCCTAATTCTACCCTCAACCCCAACCCCAACCCTAATTCTACCCCCAACCCCAACCCTAATTCTAATCTCAACCACAACCCCAACCCTAACCCTAAACCCTAACCCTAACCCTAACCCTAACCCTAACCCAACCCCAACCCTAATTCTACCCTCAACCCCAACCCCAACCCTAATTCTACCCCCAACCCCAACACTAATTCTACCCTCAACCCCAACCCCAACCCTAATTCTACCCCAACCCCAACTCTAATTCTACCCTCAACCCCAACCCTAATTCTACCCCAACCCCAACCCTAATTCTACCCCAACCCCAACCCCAACACTAATTCTACCCTCAACCCCAACCCCAACCCTAATTCTACCGCAACCCCAACCCTAATTCTACCCTCAACCCCAACCCCAACCCTAATTCTACCCCAACCCCAACCCTAATTCTACCCCCAACCCTAATTCTTCCCCTTAACCCCAACCCTAATTCTACCCTCAACCCCAACACTAGCCCTAACCCTAATTCTACCCTCAACCCCAACCCAACCCTAATTCTACCCCCAACCCCAACCCTAATTCTAATCTCAACCACAACCCCAACCCAAACCCTAATTCTACCCTCAACCCCAAACCTAACCCTAATTCTAACCTCAACCCCAACACTAGCCCTAACCCTAATTCTACCCTCAACCCCGACCCCAACCCCAACCCTAATTCTACCCTCAACCCCAACCCCAACCCCAACCCTAATTCTACCCTCCACCCCAACCCCAACCCTAATTCTACCCTCAACCCCAACCCCAACCCTAATTCTACCCCCAACCCCAACCCTAATTCTAATCTCAACCACAACCCCAACCCAAACCCTAATTCTACCCTCAACCCCAAACCTAACCCTAATTCTAACCTCAACCCCAACACTAGCCCTAACCCTAATTCTACCCTCAACCCCAACCCCAACCCTAATTCTACCCCCAACCCCAACCCTAATTTTAATCTCAACCACAACCCCAACCCAAACCCTAATTCTACCCTCAACCCCAAACCTAACCCTAATTCTAACCTCAACCCCAACACTAGCCCTAACCCTAATTCTATCCTCAACCCCAACCCCAACCCTAATTCTACCCTCAACCCCAAACCTAACCCTAATTCTAACCTCAACCCCAACACTAGCCCTAACCCTAATTCTACCCTCAACCCGACCCCAACCCCAACCCTAATTCTACCCTCAACCCCAACCCCAACCCTAATTCTACCCTCAACCCCAACCCCAACCCCAACCCTAATTCTACTCTCAACCCCAACCCTAATTCTACCCTCAACCCCAACCCTAATTCTACCCTCAACCCCAACCCCAACCCTAATTCTACCCCCAACCCCAACCCTGAATCTAATCTCAACCACAACCCCAACCCTAATTCTACCCTCAACCCCAACCCCAACCCCAACCCTAATTCTACCCCAACCCCAACCCTAATTCTACCCTCAACCCCAACCCCAACCCCAACCCTAATTCTACCCTCAACCCCAACCCCAACCCTAATTCTACCCCAACCCCAACCCTAATTCTACCCTCAACCCCAACCCTAATTCTACCCCAACCCCAACCCTAATTCTACCGCAACCCCAACCCTAATTCTACCGCAACCCCAACCCTAATTCTACCCCAACCCCAACCCTAATTCTACCCTCAAACCCAACCCCAACCCTAATTATACCCCAACCCCAACCCTAATTCTACCCTCAACCCCAACCCTATTTCTTTCCTCAACCTCAACCCCAACCCTAATTCTACCCTCAACCCCAACCCCAACCCTAATTCTACCCCCAACCCCAACACTAATTCTACCCTCAACCCCAACCCCAACCCTAATTCTACCCCAACCCCAACCCTAATTCTACCCTCAACCCCAACCCTAATTCTACCCCAACCCCAACCCTAATTCTACCCCAACCCCAACCCCAACACTATTTCTACCCTCAACCCCAACCCCAACCCTAATTCTACCGCAACCGCAACCCCAACCCTAATTCTACCCTCAACCCCAACCCCAACCCTAATTCTACCCCAACCCCAACCCTAATTCTACCCCCAACCCTAATTCTTCCCCTTAACCCCAACCCTAATTCTACCCTCAACCCCAACCCCAACCCTAATTCTACCCCAACCCCAACCCTAATTCTACCCTCAACCCCAACCCTAACCCCAACCCCAATTCTAACCTCAACCCCAACTCTAGCCCTAACCCTAATTCTAACCTCAACCCCAAACCTAACCCTAATTCTAACCTCAACCCCAACACTAGCCCTAACCCTAATTCCAACCCCAACCCCAACCCTAACCCTAATTCTAACCTTAACCTGAACCCCAACCATAACCCTAATTCTAACCTCAACCCCAACCCTAACCCTAACCCTAATTCTAACCTCAACCCCAACCCCAACACAAGCCCTAACCCTAATTCTTACCTCAACCCCAACCCTAACCCTAATTCTA
>NW_028149106.1:25000-43666 GCF_946808225.1 Silurus aristotelis
GACCTTTGACCCTATGCAGCCTCCATACGATTCACTGCAGATGTACGAACATGAGGGGGCGGAGTCAGAGACTGCATCACTCAGCTCTTTGGAGAGTGAAGGAGATGAAGGGATAGAAGGAGAGAACTTAACTGATTGGGGACCCAAATTTAACAAGCTGCTGGAGATCTTCAGAGAGAAGGAACAGGAGAAAGATGGAGGGAAGAAACAGGAGGAAACGAAGGAGGGACAAAAACATAGAGAGCAGCAGAAGAGTGCAGAGGAGGTGCACGGAAAACAGGATAGTGGGAATAAAGAAGGATTTCTCTTTAGAGAGATGAGAGAGTAAATGATGAAGAAAAAAGAGTGCCATTTAAGATGTTGATCATAAGAGATAGATGGAGGGAATAAAGAGGAGACATGAAGGAGTAAGGACTAAGAGGAGGGGAGGAGGTGGTTAGATAACAAGAAAGGAGCTTGTCGATGAAAAGCATTAAAGATGCAAAGAAGGAGAAAGAGAGAAAAGTAAGAAAGAAGACAAGAGAGAGAGAGAGAGAGAGAGAGAGAGAGAGAGAGAGAGAGAGAGAGAGAGAGAGAGAGAGAGAGCACAGGGTAGATCTAGATAACATGGGTTTCATGTATCATGAAGGCTGAACGTAATTGTAGGCAGAGTCTCAGAGAGCTGTCAATCAGGTGTCCTTATTAGAATATTAGGCCACGCCCACCCATCCAGCCCGGGTCCAGCTGCTATTTGAGTGTTTTGTGACTTTTTATTTTTGTACAAACGTGTTAAATATTTTACATGTCCTTCCTCCTGCATGTGTGAGAGATCAGACACCGACTGAGGAGCTACAAAACAGCTGAAATATTGATTTGGCCGTGCGAGGTGCATTGTGTTCAAAATAAATCAATAAATAAATATAGGCCTCATAAAAAATACACAGCTCTCCACACACACACACACACACACACACACACACACACACACACACACACACAGATGTTACACGTGAGTAGTGAGTGAGTGAGAAATGAAGCTCGTCCTCCTGAAAGTGTTCAGTCTTCAGTTCTTCTTTCTCACCTTCAGGTATCTCCATTTACTTGCTTCTGTGCTGTGATTATTAAGCAGCCTATGAAGAGCTTCATCTGCCTCATTGCTCTCGTATTCATTGTGAGGAACAGAAGGAGGAACATGAGTGAGGGAGTGGAATTCACATGCTGCTGCACATCTCTCAGATCTCTCACTCTGTTAATAATGCTATCTTCCTACATGCCCCCTTTTCCTTCATCGCACCTCGAGCGATCCTGTACAAACGTGTAGAAATGATTGCACTTTATAACACAAGTGTATGACATCATCATGCCCCTCCCCAATACACCAAGCCCCGCCCACCACATAACATCTAATATCAGTATGTATAGACGCATACCGTAAACAATACGGTTATAATGCACGCTATCGTTTCTATAGTAACAGCTCATTCACAGGGATCTGTACAGAAAACACTGATGGAAGGAGTCTCCAGTGTCAGTGTTTTTAACTTAGAGAGAAAACAGAAAGAATGAAAGAGAAGAAATAGAGAGAGGATAGAGAGGGTGGTGAGGGAACAAGTGTTTATAGCTGCTATAATGTAAACGACAACACAAACTTGTTTTACTGGACATTACTGTACCTATAAATGGATAATAATAAAAACTGTAATTGTTGCAGATGTTTATGTTTATTATTAAAACAACGCTGAATGAAGTTTCGTATGTCAGAGCTGCTGCTGAAAACTATGAACACGTTTATTAAACACGTCTGTGACGATTTGGACTGGAGACATGGCTGTGAGGAGAGATGACCGATTTCACGTCACTCCAACACAAAAGAACATGTTCATCACCACGAACTGGAAACTGTGGCTGGACTCACGCTCTCACTGTAGTGGGTCCTGAATTGCAGAGGTTCCTTCTCGACTTTACAGGTTCTTCTCCATTTCAGATATACGTTTGAGATATATGCACTTCGGATCTCAGTGAAAGTTCTTCTGCATGACCTGAGCAGGTGATAGATGCATTCCTGACACTCAGTTTGTCTTCAATTAACAATTAAAGATGTTTCTGTTATATCTCATCACCTGGTCCTTCTCCTCCTTGACATTTTGTTGTCTGATCTACAAGCTAGATGTTCACTTCATAAACACACAATAACATTACACACAAATCTCCACCGATTCTACTGTAAAATCTGAAAAAAGCAACTACAGAAATGTTCTCCAGAGAATCAGGAATTCTTACACATCAGGTATGTAAGAAGATCCAGGTGTATGTGTGAGGTGTTAAAGGATGTTAGTGTAGACGTGGAGGTGAAGAACATCCCAAGCATTATAATGGCCTCACACCTCGCCATAGATAATCACCTTCTACCATGGTATACACCTCGTGGCTCAGACACACTACACATAACACACATCACATCATAACCTTGTGCTCCAGAACATCTGATCACATGCACATTATCAACTTGTGCTGTTAATATCATGAACAGCAGCTACGCTAATTCCTCTCCACTGCTTCTCTTTCTCTCCCCATCCCGAGGCTTCCTGAGGTTGCTCCAGCCCCATTCACGTCCCACCTCATGAAGATTATGGACCTTTGAAGAAGTAGATGCCGAACTCGCAAACATCCTGAACCATCTAGAGACGTACCAGTGCCAGCTGGATCCCACTTCATGTGGAGTTTGGACACTGGACCTTCTGGAGTGTTTAAAGGCTCTGGCATGGAGAAGCTGGTGTTGGATCTGTGATGATCACAAATGTTGAGCTATTTTATGAGTTGCTCAGTAGCTCCTAGTTTTATAACCATAATGACTGTAGAAGACTGTAGAAAGATCATCAGTCATAATCACACACTCCAGTGCTCATGTTAGTTCTCACTCTCCAGTGTTCTGTAGTGTTTAAAGACTATAATCACACTCTTGATGTCACCAAATGAGGATGAGGTTCTGCTTTTGAGTCTGGTTCCTCTCAAGGTTTCTTCCTCATAACATTTAATGGAGTTTTTCCTTCACCACAGTCTCCATGGTGATCATCAGAGATAAACACACACCATTCACCTTCACTGTTAAATTCTGTAAAGCTGCTTTGAGATGATGTGTGTTGTGAAAATCGAAATAGAAATAAACTTCACTTGGTCACTTTTTATCATTGAGGAGTTGTTATTGATGTTTGCAGAGCAAAACGTACTAAATAGATTAAAATCACGCTGCATTTTATATTCAACTTGTTACAGTTCTGCTGCTCCGATTCACAGAGGCAGAAGATTCCATTTATTTATTTGTTTGTTTGTTAGTTTTGTTCTGTGTCTCTAATAATAATGAAGCTGCTGGAGAACTTCTGGTGCTTTTTTCTATTTCTAATTTGAACATTATTTTCTCAAGATCATCAAATTGATTTTGTGCATCAAGAAATGTATAATAATATTCACATTAAAGTTCCACCAAATGCAAAACTTCTCCATTGATCTCATTGAGGTAATTAGGAAATGTGGACGGAAGATTTCTCCATCTGGATGGACCTGGAACTATATTACTATGGTTACAACCGTCCTTCCAGCCAATCACATTTCGGTATTTACTGTGACCAGGTTAGGAGGAGTAAATATTGTAAGTCTATAACTGAATGAATGTTGAGATGTTGTGTAGAACTGGATCTAAATCATGGTGTGATGTAAAGTTCTGTCATATGCATATACTACTAATAATATACATCTCCAATAAAATCACCCGTTTGGAGTTTTAGCCTGAAGACTCGTCATGTCCCTGACACGTGTCTCACACTGGCATTAACTCAGGAACAAACACAGGAGAAAAGCTTTGAGCTGTCAGCTGAAAATAGTGGCGCTGCTCGGTCCATTTCTTGTTTACCGTCAATGATTCATGGAATGATGCATGCTGGGAAATAGAGCTTAGGACTATACTTAGCTATTTTTTGGGAGAGTAATGCGATATACAACATCATACACACCAACGCTTATTTTCTCACAGTCCTTGATCAGAATAGTGATGATGATGATCTTCATCCTAACGTTATGATCATCTATGTATCACTGCATCTAAACCTTCTTTGCATGAAACTCTGGTGCTAAACACACTATAACAGTGTAACAAGATTAGCTAGGATGTTAGCATGAATTTAAAAACACTTCAGGCTAATCGCTGTTAACTCCGACTTCAACAGGAGCTCATTTCAGTAGTAACGAGCAGCTCTGGTTTAGAGTGTAATCTCATTGCTAACATTTGATTTAAGAATAATGGTTACTAAAGCAGGGAAAATTTGGGGAGATTTTGGAGGATATTCAGATTTTCCTTTTCAAATCAGTATTTGGTCGTGAGTTGAGTGTTGAGCGCCACTGCCATTAAAGATGGCTGATGCTAAAGCTAGTGTGAGACATGTATGACTTTGGTGTCCAGCTGTGAGCGAAGATTTAACAATCATCTAAAATCCACCAATAGGAGGCCAATGTTCTCACAGGATAGCGATAAAAGAGAATCGGAAATGCTAAACGCTAAAGCCCATAAAAGATCTGCAGGTTACCTGAAGTTCAGATTGTTTGTGGATGTGTTCGGTGCTACTCATGATGCAGTGTGGTACATAGTCGTGTTCTTTACTGCAGATCTTCATTATCTAACCAGAGAACATGCAGGACAACGGTTACAGAACTAGAAGAAATAATTAGTTAAATACACACACACACACACACACACCACACACACACACACACACACACACACACACCACACACACACACACACACCACACACACACACACACACACACCCCACACACACACACACACACACACACACACACACACCACACACACACACACACACCACACACACACACACACACACACACCACACACACACACACACACACACACACACACACCACACACACACACACACACACACACACCACACACACACACACACACACACACACACACCACACACACACACACACACACACACACACACCACACACACACACACACACCACACACACACACACACACACACACACACACACACACACACACACACCACACACACACACACACACACACACACACCACACACACACACACCACACACACACACACACACACACCACACACACACACACACCACACACACACACACACACACACACACACACCACACACACACACACACCCCACACACACACACACACACACACACACACACACACACCACACACACACACACACACACACACACACACACACACACACACACACACACACACACACACACACAGATTGTAGATAACAATCTGTACCAAATGTCATAAATGTAAATGTAGATGTAGATAATGCCTTGTTTCATTACACACACACACACACACACACACACACACACACACACACACACACACACACACACACACACACATATAGATAGAATAAGGGGCAGATTGTCTGAACGCTAGGCTAATTACACACGGCTGATCGCCGTATTTTCATCCTTTACAACAAAACACTTTCAGATGAATGAGTAATCTCACAATTTGCACATCAAAACAATTAATTTTGATGCCTGTTTTACATAACGAGGGAATAAACCCGCGTAATGAAGAGGAATTAGCATATTATATTCCAAACACACACACACTCTGATGAGCATCATCATCACTCCACTCCAGAAATAAAACAATCTGTTCGTGTTGATGAAGCTCTGTTCACTGAGGGAGAGAGAGCAGGAGTGTGTGATGTTTCTCCTGCAGGGGTTTTGTCCTGGAGATAGAGACCGAGTGTGTGCAGTGTGTGAGTGTGTGTGTCTCTCTCTCTCTCTCTCTCTCTCACACACACACACACACACACACACACACACACACACACACACACACACACACACACACACACACACACACCTCTCCAGGCTATGTGGCCTCTGACAGCATAACAGATCACAGGAGAGTCTGAGTCATGAACCATGATGATGAATCTGAAAGGGTTAGAGCAGAGCCCTGACCCTCGTTTATACTCCATACTGACAGATTCATTCAAGGTCCCCTGGTGGTCTAGTGGTTAAGATGCAGCGCTCCCACCGCTGCGACCCGGGTTCGATTCCTGGTCAGGGAACCATCCCCAGCCACTCTCAGTGCCGGTCCCAAGCCCGGATAAATTGGGGAGGGTTGCGTTAGGAAGGGCATCCAGCGTAAAACATGTGCCAAATCAAACGTGCGGAGGATCCGCTGTGGCGCCCCCTAACGGGAGAAGCCGAAAAGAAAGTTACTGACAGATTCATTCATAAATTATTCTCAGGAGTGTTTAAATAAACATCATGTGGAGTTCATGTGAATCCAGCGAGTACAGAGACAAGACTTGAGTCTCATGTGCTGAAAGTGTACCAGAACCAATCAAGTCCAATAATCAGCCTCACAAGCTTTTACAACTAATCTGATCTCAACTCCCAGCAACCACTGCAGCTCCAAACATGCAAACATGGCCTACTCCTAGAACCCAGACTCCCGGCACACGCACACACACACACACACACACACACACACACACACAGAGATTAAAAGAGATTCTTTTTTACAAACTCATTGTGAAGTATGTGCTCTCTGGGACTCCCAGATGTTCTATTCCATGTCTTTGTGTTTGATGTTGGTGTGTTTGATCTCTGGTGGTCTCGTGTGGTCTGTTCATGATCTCCTGACCATTAGTTTCTTATCCTCTCTCTTGTGCCTCATGTTCATGTAAAATCTGGTTTCATGACCTCGTGAGGGATGGAGGAAGAGTGAGTACAGAAGCTGTACTGTTACTTTTCATCTCTTTGTGAGCTTTTCCTTATTTGGAGTTTTGTCGTTGTGTCTGAATGTAAATCAACTGTACGGTGATCCTGCTTCATTATTAACAATGAGATGATGATATGATTCAGATAATAAAGCTGATAGATGGTTAAATGTAAAAGGCAGAAGAGAGGCTTCTCCAAAAAAAAAAAAAAAAAACTTTTCCTTCCAACACTTCCACAAGGATTTTTACATCCAAAACATTAGTGTAAAGTTTTACATAGAAACGTTAAGGGTTCTTCTAGAGAGGAACATATAAAGTTTTCTTTTTACAATAATATATAAACTGAATAATTAACTAGTTATGAATTATTTTTCAGATCTCATCTCCTGAAAGATTTGTGAAAACATCTGAAAATTATAATTGATCTGAGTTGTGTTCAGAACATTAGAATTCTCAGGTTCTACTGAAACATCACCGCTGCAGATTTATGATTTATATTCGGACAGTGTGTGGTGACTTTTGACTCAGTACATAAACTTTAAATTTATTCAGCGTGACTTACAGCTATCAGCAGAATCCCCTAAATTCATCATATAAATTTATATCGTTACTCAGAGCGGGGCACAGAGCTGCTCGCTCTCCGACCCTGAAAACGACCTCCTGCAAATACGAGCCATTAATTTTGAATCTGCACCGAGACGCCATTAGAGCTGTAAAAATAAAGCAGGAGGAAAGTCCCTTAGCTGTGAATAATGTAGAACAGTATTAACAGTGCTACCACACACTGCCATTTTCACATAATAAATGAATCATGCTGCTCAGGAGAAAGACATGGAGCTCAATTAATCATTTATCTGTTCAAATATACATTCAAACACCAAAAACTGATTAAAAACTTCCTCTTTATAAGAAAGTTTATCCTTTATCAGCCGTCTACACTTAATCCATTCTTCTGATTTCCTGATCGGAGATGAATCCCCTCTCCACCTGGACATGTTCAGAATCAGCACCTTGGAGAGGTCCTATTGATCTGTGTTGGTTTTGATTTACTGCTTTTAAATTACACACGATTTATAACACGTCTCAGGAGTCACACTCTCTCGTGCCCTGGTGGAAACTAAACTGTACAGATTTATCCTCAGGAAATGATATAATAAGGTTATAAACATGACCAGAAGTGACATGTATTGAACTCTACAGCAGGGGGCGTGTTGTTCACAAGCGACTTGGCTTGTTCAGGACAACAATCAGGGTCCATTTCATTACACGACTGTCTTTATTTTGTGATAGATGTAGATTATTACAGTATTCCTTTTTTCAGGACAGAGGTTTACTGTATTTCTCCGTGCACACTGTGGGTTTTAGGGAAAATTAAGCAGGTTTCAGTGTCAGCATGGGGTCCGATGTTTCACTCGAAACTTTGGTTTCTCTTTACTGTAATTAGAGAGTGAGATGTTGTATGGATTAGAGACAGTGGCATTGAGTAAAAGACAGGAGGTGGAGCTGGAGGTAGCAGAGCTGGAGATGTTGAGATGTTTATTGGGAGTGACGACAATGGACAGGATTTGAAATGAGTTTATTAGAGGGACAGCGCATGTAGGACGTTTTGGAGACAAGGTGAGGGAGTTTTTTCGTGTAGTTTTTTAAATGACCCAGATGACCATCAGAACTCTCATCAAAACAGACTTTACTGTTAGTAAACTCAATTTCACATTCTGGGACTTTTTGTCTAAAATGATCACATTCTCGAATATATTTGCGAACTACAACTTGTGTGGTTCAGCAGCCATCTAAGACTAACACCACTTACAGGAAATGTAAAATGTGCATGTTCTCACACAAATATTAGCCATTATATTCACTATATTTGTTAATTATGAAAATTAAGCATAATAAAACGTCAGGGCCTTTGCTCTGGAGTGGCTGTCATGGTCCGAGGTACAGCCCTGTGTGGCTCCATGCCCTCCTGCAGCACTAAGTCTCCCTCTAGTGGCTACAGTTGCACTGTTCCAAAGCCAGGTTTCAGTAGCGGATAATTCTGAGGCTCAAGGAAAAGGCAGGGTTGGGCAAAGATACGTCAAAATGTATTTTAAAATAAAATACACTGTATTTTATTAGCCGTGGTATATTCTGGGAAACAGAGTTTGTTCTGACAGTAAGGAGAGAAAATTTGAGAGTAAATGTGTGTGCACACTCTTCACACTCCTCTGTTCACACTTCACTTCACTTCACATACTGATCCCATCATAGTGTCTCGCTCACAAACTGTACAGTGAATTTAGGCAGCTGCAGACCTGCACCCCCCCTGCTGGGCACTTTTACACACAACAACCCACAATCCCACACAGGATTAGGGTTAGCATTCTGGGTTAGGGTTAGGGTTAGCAGTCTGGATTAGGGTTAGCAGTCTGGATTAGGGTTAGCAGTCTGGGTTAGGGTTAGCAGTTTGGATTAGGGTTAGCAGTCTGGGTTAGGGTCAGGGTTAGCAGTCTGGATTAGGGTTAGCAGTCTGAATTAGGGTTAGCAGTCTGGGTTAGGGTTAGCAGTCTGGGTTAGCAGTCTGGATTAGGGTCAGGGTTAGCAGTCTGGATTAGGGTTAGCAGTCTGGGTTAGCAGTCTGGATTAGGGTCAGGGTTAGCAGTTTGGATTAGGGTTAGGGTTAGCAGTCTGGGTTAGGGTTAGCAGTTTGGATTAGGGTTAGGGTTAGCAGTCTGGATTAGGGTTAGGGTTAGCAGTCTGGATTAGGGTTAGCAGTCTGGATTAGGGTTAGGGTTAGCAGTCTGGATTAGGGTTAGCAGTTTGGATTAGGGTTAGCAGTTTGGGTTAGGGTTAGCAGTCTGGATTAGGGTTAGGGTTAGCAGTTTGGATTAGGGTTAGGGTTAGCAGTCTGGATTAGGGTTAGCAGTTTGGATTAGGGTTAGGGTTAGCAGTCTGGATTAGGGTTAGCAGTCTGGATTAGGGTTAGGGTTAGCAGTTTGGATTAGGGTTAGGGTTAGCAGTCTGGATAAGGGTTAGGGTTAGCAGTCTGGATTAGGGTTAGCAGTTTGGATTAGGGTTAGGGTTAGCAGTCTGGATTAGGGTTAGGGTTAGCAGTCTGGATTAGGGTTAGGGTTAGCAGTCTGGATTAGGGTTAGCAGTCTGGATTAGGGTTAGCAGTTTGGATTAGGGTTAGGGTTAGCAGTCTGGATTAGGGTTAGGGTTAGCAGTCTGGATTAGGGTTAGCAGTCTGGATTAGGGTTAGGGTTAGCAGTTTGGATTAGGGTTAGCAGTCTGGATAAGGGTTAGGGTTAGCAGTCTGGATTAGGGTTAGCAGTTTGGATTAGGGTTAGGGTTAGCAGTCTGGATTAGGGTTAGGGTTAGCAGTCTGGGTTAGGGTTAGCAGTCTGGATTAGGGTTAGGGTTAGCAGTCTGGATTAGGGTTAGCAGTCTGGATTAGGGTTAGCAGTTTGGATTAGGGTTAGGGTTAGCAGTCTGGATTAGGGTTAGCAGTTTGGATTAGGGTTAGGGTTAGCAGTCTGGATTAGGGTTAGGGTTAGCAGTCTGGATAAGGGTTAGGATTAGCAGTCTGGATTAGGGTTAGCAGTTTGGATTAGGGTTAGGGTTAGCAGTCTGGATTAGGGTTAGCAGTTTGGATTAGGGTTAGGGTTAACAGTCTGGATTAGGGTTAGGGTTAGCAGTCTGGATAAGGGTTAGGATTAGCAGTCTGGATTAGGGTTAGCAGTCTGGATAAGGGTTAGGGTTAGCAGTTTGGATTAGGGTTAGCAGTCTGGATTAGGGTTAGCAGTCTGGATTAGGGTTAGCAGTTTGGATTAGGGTTAGGGTTAGCAGTCTGGATAAGGGTTAGCAGTCTGGATTAGGGTTAGGGTTAGCAGTCTGGATTAGGGTTAGGGTTAGCAGTCTGGATAAGGGTTAGGGTTAGCAGTCTGGATTAGGGTTAGCAGTTTGGATTAGGGTTAGCAGTTTGGATTAGGGTTAGCAGTTTGGATTAGGGTTAGCAGTTTGGATTAGGGTTAGGGTTAGCAGTCTGGATTAGGACTAGCAGTTTGGATTAGGGTTAGGGTTAGCAGTTTGGATTAGGGTTAGGGTTATTCAAAAAACAAAGCTTTTAAACTATTTAATTTATTGCATTTTTTTTAATTTGCCTTTTAGAAAATAAAAGCAGTTGTTAAATTGGTGTGTGCCACTGCTGATAATTACTGATAAAACACCATTACAGTATAAACACATCATTTTAAAGGGCTGATCAGAACATTCTGTTGCTGCATGTTTATAGAAATGCACTTCTCTGAGCAAAGTCTACTCATATCACCTTCAATTATACTGAACATTTAAAACACACCTTCACATGAACTAACAACAATTACATAAAACACAAATAAGTGATAAAATAATAATAAGAAATCATTAAAGCAAATCATATTTCATACAAAACCACTCATAAAGAAAACAAAGACTCAAAGAAAACATTGTTCCAAAGACATGCATTTATACAGTGAGGAAAGACCAGGATCACCAAAGATCTCCATAAGATCTAATCTCCCATATCCTATCCTCACCACCTTCTCCAGAGAGATGATAGTGAGCATCCTGACCTCATGTCTCAGAGTGAAACTGCACACACATAGCACAAGCCCCAACAGAAGACTGTGAGTACAGCTAAGAAGATTATTATGTTATTGTCTCTTTACCCACCATAAACATCTCCTTTATGTGCTGTAAGGCCCCGCCCACTCCTCCTGCTATCTGCTAGAAGATTCTGGAGCATGTGTACCACCAGCTTTTGTCCTGAGATTCTCGGAGCTCTCAACACAGTCTGGATTAATTAAACTCTTGACTCACTAACACAAAACCTCCCCATCAAATCCAGATATTCACACTGAATATTCATTTGATTTTTCCACAGTTTTCTCTGATGTTGCTGCAACACAATCATCTGACACTCGAGCAGAGCAACAAGCAGTCACCAACAAGAACTTCTATTTCTATCAGTTCTACAAAAAGCACACAGTATTTATATCATTATATCATATCATTTATATAATCCAACACAAACATTCATCAGACCTTGTGTGAGACTCAGATCAGATTAGATCGGATCAGAAGGGGTATGGCCGAAAGCTGTTAATACAAAAAGAGAAAAAATGATCAGACCTAATAATGACAATTTATTTAATCCACATAACTCCTGCCAACATCATATAAATCCCAGTGCATCAAACAGAACAGGTTTGTGTATCTGTGCATAAGTGTGTGTGTGTGTGTGTGTGTGTGTGTGTGTGTGTGTGTGTGTGTGTGTGTGTGTGTGTGTGTCTGTGTGTCTGTGTGTCTGTGTGTGTGTGTGTGTGTGTGTGTGTGTGTGCGCAAGCCAGAAACTCACTCTATCTCCAGTGTACAGTGTGGATCCTTCAGTAGATCAGACAGCAGCTTCACCCCCGACTCTCCTGGATTATTCGAGGTCAGATTCAGAAGTTTCAGGTGGGATGAAGGATTCAGTTTCAGAGCTGAAGCTAAAGCAGCACAACCACTAGCTGTAATACCACAGTTAGATAACCTGTGAAAAAGACAAGGGACAGAGCTTACATTTACAGTTTACACACACACACACACACACACACACACACACACACACACACACACACACACACACACACACACACACACACACACACACCAGCACAATCCCATACACAAACAGAGAAGAGTAGACAAACTCACTGCAGTGTCTGGAGTTTACAGTGTGGCTCCTGCAGAAGATCAGACAGCATCCTTACTCCTGATTTTTCTATTTTATTCCAGTTCAGGTTCAGATCTCTCAGGCAAGACCACAGGCTGGATTTCAGAATTAAAGCCAGTTGAGCACAGCCATTACCTTTAATACTGCAGTTTACCAGTCTGCAGAGAAAAAGAACATTTTACCCAAACCAAGGATGCAGCATTCAGTCCCACAGTAGACACTGAGCTCCAGCGGTGATCTTCATCAAGTAAACTTTTAAGGTGATTCAAAATATTTGTACATGCATAAAATAGTTGAAACAGAAAATAATGAACATTGTGTTCAAGCCTACTTATAAATAACATTTATGAAATGTATCGGTCAGGATTTCAGCCTCATCATATCACAGCGACGGCGCTGCTTAAAGTGATAAATGATCCGAGTTTTGTCTCCTCACTTGTGTTACTTGATCTTAGTGCAGCTTTTGGTCATAATTATCAGTTTGTTGATGTACCTTCTGGATTTCAGTTATGCTGTAATGTTTGCACTCTGATCACACTGTGATGCAGAGGAGAGAAGTAATGAAGAACAAATACGCCGTTACCGTACTTCAGTAGATTTTTCTGGTTTCATTTTTTTACTTCACTATTTATTTTTCAGACTTTTTACTTTCACTAATTACATTTTTACACAAATATCTGTACACAATATCTTTCTACTTCTTACATGTTAAAAACAGACTCGTTACTTTCGTTTTAATCTGTTTGGTGAAATGATCAATATTTTTCTTCTCACTGCTCTGTTTTCAGCTCATCAACATGTTTCCTGTCATTGTGCTGCTTTTTCAATCCACTGGTGCATCATCTCCTGTTTCTCACACCACAGACGTAGACTAGTTTCTGAAGATCACAATGAGCAACAGAAGGCAGTAAGAAGTCTGGGGTTAACGTGGATGAGACAGAGGGAGTCAGTGATGAGAACATGACTGAGAACAGAGACATTCCTGATCATCATCTTCTTTACTCTGCTTGTGTTCTATATGGTGGATCTTCTCCTGAATACTGTGTATTAATATGATGTGAGATCCAGTTACCAGCATGACACTAAAACTTAAAAGAATGGGTTCCTCTCATGGTTTCTTCTCAATCTCAGAGTTTTTCTCTGCCTCTGACTTGCTCATTAAGGATAAACTTATAGAGACGCATTTACACATTTAAAATTCATATTTCTAATATAAAATTTGCTTTGAAACAATTTCCCTTAATTAAAAGTGCTTATTTAATGTGATACAATATGATGATCTGACCTCAGTATCTCCAGTCTACAGTGTGGAGTCTCCAGTCCAGCAGAGAGCAGCTTCACTCCCGAGTCCTGCAGGTTATTGTCACTCAGATCCAGTTCTCTCAGACTGGAGGAGTTTGAGCTGAGAACTGAGGACAGAGATCTACAGCTTTCCTCTGTCAGATTACAGCTACACAATCTATAATAAAAATGCGAAAGCTCCTTTAACAATAGTCTGAATTACTTTTTCCATCACTGCAATTTCACAATTAATGTAAATGTGATCTTATCTTAAAACATAAAACTTCAGTGACAGTAATTCAAGCTCACAATCAAACCCTGAAGCTGTGAAACTCTATCAAACTTCATAATGCAAGTGCTAAGACCCTGGTGAGCAAATCTTAAAACCCATAACACATATTTCCGAAACCTAGAAAAGGCTCACTCAGGAATATCGGGACAGATGCCTCTAATTCTAATGTGTTGACCTCCATCTGTCTTGGTAAACAACAGTATGCACCATGTGGTCCACTACACTATAGTGCTTGTACAACTCGCAGATGATGATCTGACCTCAGTATCTCCAGTCTACAGTGTGGTGTCTCCAGTCCAGCAGAGAGCAGCTTCACTCCCGAGTCCTGCAGGTTATTGTCACTCAGGTTCAGTTCTCTCAGACTGGAGGAGTTTGAGCTGAGAACTGAGGACAGAGATCTACAGCTTTCCTCTGTTAGATTACACACACACAACCTATAAAAGTAATTATGAGAGATTAAACCCAAATACTGTTGAAGTGTGCAGGTTTATTTGCAGGGGGAAATACTTTTACATCTGATTGTGTAGTGTATTAATTAATAGCAGGCACCAGACCTCCTCGTAAATTAGAGTTAAACATTAGAAAGTCACAGACACACAAAGAGGTGTGTTTTCTGTAGAGCCAGAATGAGAAGATAATCTCACCTCAGTATCTCCAGTTTACTGTAGGGGTTTTCTAATAGATCTGACAGAAGTTTAACTCCGGAATCCATTAATTTATTGTTACCAAGGTTCAGCTCTTTCAGACCGGAGTAGTTTGAGCTCAGAACTGATGACAGAACCTCACAGCTTTTATTAGTGAGATTACAACCCCACAGCCTGCGGAAGAAAAGATGAGATATAAAAACACTGACATCTTACATTCACTAATATAAACACACTGTAGTCATTCTGACAGCACAGAAATAGCTATCAGGAAAAGGGGATCTTTGCTATAGTCCATTATCATCTGTGTATGGTTTATCACATGGTCTTCAGTCTAATCTACAGTGGATTGAGGTGGCTGGAGGTTTAGAGATTTAGGATTTAGAATTAGATCCATTAGATTAGATGCCTCCTGTTTGGTTGGAATGAAAACTGCAAATCAGACCTCTGTGGAAAAGACTAAAGACCCCTTCTGTTTCAGGTGAAAAAAAGTGGTAACTATTCTCAGAACATACAGGATTTTAGTGACTACTCTTAAACTTACATTAAATATGGAGAGTCAAATATGAGAGAATATACTCACACAGCCTTTGTGGAGACTTTCAACACTGGAAGCAGTCTAATAAGGCATTCTTCTGATCGTTCAAATTTACCCAAATCAAACTCATCTGCCTCTTCTGAGTTCAGCAACACAAACACCAGAGCTGACCACTGAGCAGGAGAGAGTCGGGTTCTACTAAGACAACTGTAGTCCCCTCTATTCAGGTAAGTTTGCACTTCCTGCACTAGAGAATCATCGTTCAGTTCATTCAGACAGTGAAATAAATTGATGGATTTTTCTGGAGATGGATTTTCCCTGATCTTGTCCTTGATGTACTCAACTGTTTCCTCTTTGCTGTGGGAACTGCTTCCTGTTTGGGGCAGAAGTTCTCTTAAGAGAGTCTGATTGGACTCCAGTGAGAGGCTCAGAAGGAAACGGAGGAACAGGTCCAGGTGTCCATTCTCACTCTGTAAGGCCTTGTCCACTGCACTCTTCAGGAGAGCGGACATGGGTGGATTATTTAAAAGAGGTAACATTCCAGGGTTTTGGTCCCTTAGAAGATTTCTGTTTTTCAAGACAAAGTTGAGAAACACGTATAAAGCAGCCAGAAACTCTTGAACACTCAGATGTACAAAGCTGAACACCTTTCCCAGGTGAAGCCCAAACTCCTCTCTGAAGATCTGAGTGCACACTCCTGAGTACACGGACGCTTCTCTGACATCAATGCCACACTCTCTCAGGTCTTCTTCATAGAAGATCAGGTTTCCTTTCTCCAGCTGCTGGAAAGCCAGTTTTCCCAGTGCCAGGATACTCTGCTGAGGATCAGGATCACCATTTTTATGGTACTTTTGGTTTCTGTGTTTGATCTGAAAAATCAGGAAGTGTGTGAACATTTGAGTCAGAGTCTTGGGGATCTCTCCACTCTCTGCTTCACCCAACATTCTCTCTAGAACAGTGGCTGAGATCCAGCAGAAGACTGGAATATGACACATGATGTAGAGGCTTTTTGAAGACTGCATGTTTCTAATAATTTTATTGGCCAGCCGCTGATCACTGATCCTTCTCTTGAAGTATTCCTCTTTCTGAGGATCACTGAACCCCCGTACCTCTGTTACCTGGTCTACACACTCAGGAGGGATCTGATTGGCTGCTCCTGGTCGAGAGGTAATCCAGAGGAGAGCAGAGGGAAGCAGATTCCCCTTGATGAGGTTCGTCAGCAGCACATCCACTGAGGCTGATTCTTTCACATCACACAATCTCTCATTGTTCTGGAAATTTAGAGGAAGTCGACACTCATCCAGACCATCAAAGATCAACACCACTTTGTAGAAGTTACAGTCTATTAAATTTAATTCTTTCATTTCTGGGAAAAAGTGATGAAGAAGATCCATCAGACTGAGATGTTTTTGCTTCATCAGATTGAGCTCTCTGAAGGGAAGTGGAAACATGAAGGTGACGTCCTGATTTGCTTTTCCTTCAGCCCAGTCCAGAATGAACTTCTGCACAGAGACTGTTTTTCCAATTCCAGCAACTCCTTTAGTCAGCACACTTCTGATGGACTTGTCTTTAAAGAGATCATTACATTTGATGGGTGTCTCCTGTGTTGCTGGTCTCCTGGACACTGTCTCAATCAGTCTCACCTCATGTTCATTATTGACGTCTCCACTCCAACCCTCTGTGATGTAGAGCTCTGTGTAGATCTCATTCAGAAGTGCTGAACTTCCATGCTGTGAGATTCCTTCAGTAATTCTTTTACACTTCTCCACAAGCTTGGATTGGAGTTTGTCCTGATACACAGAGAGCAGCACATCTAAAAAAAATAAATAAATAAATAAAAATACAAAAAAATAAATAAATAATAATACAGTATTTTACAGTTTAATTATTTATAATGTATTGAATATTCTCTTATCTTCCTGTGGTGTTGTTGGGGGGGGTTTGGGTGTGGGTAGGGTGAGGTGGGGTGGGGTTTTTGTGGATGTCTTTAGGGTGGGTGAGATGTGTGTAGAGTGGGTTATGTAGCCAGTGCATTAAATATTTATGAACCAACATGTCTGCTCTGGTGTTAATTCACATTCATCCGTATAAGCTTTCAGTGGAATAAAGTCATGATTTAAAGCTCTTACTATTGTGTAATGTTTTTAGCGAGATCTGTGTGGTTCATGATGTTCAGGACGTGCAGCGTGATCTTCAGTGCTCCCTCTCTGACACTGTGGTGACCCTCGTCATCCCACACCTCCCTCTCAGTGCATGCTGGGTAATCTGGACTGAGGAGTTTCCTGAACCTGTTCAATTCATTCTTCATCAAAGTGATGACTTTGTGTTCCAGCTCCTGATTAGAAACATGGGATATACATATTCATCATAAAATACACACACACACACACGCACGCACGCACGCACGCACGCACGCACGCACGCACGCACGCACACACACACACACACACACACACACACCACACACACACACACACACACACACACACAAACCTTAAATATGTCATTCCACTGAGTATTGCATGTTCTGCTTTCCTTTGAAACTCTGTGGAAAAAAACAACAACCCAGGAATTAGACTGCACTGATACACACAGAGAAATGTTTCATTCCATTTCATTATTCCACACACACACACACACACACACACACACACACACACACACACACACACACACACACACACACACACACACACACACACACAAACCCCCTTACACATAGCATGTATAAATCATGGTAACCTGAGTTCAGTAGATGTTGTGAAGTTTGTTGGTTGTGTCATCGACCTGTGGCTCTTGATGGACACACAGCTGGGTTCAGGTGAGTGTGATCTTTTCTTCCTTATCCAACTGAAACACACACAGACCCTGTGTAAGGTCACACTCATATTCCCACAGTTTCAATATATATTCATTGTTTTTTTCTATAGAAATGTTTTTTATTTCTAAGCTGAGTGTTAATGAGAGTAACTCACCTCCAGCTTGAAGACTCAGTCCGAGTTTGATTTCACTTTCATTCTTACACACTTTCAAAGGTTTATATTTAACATATTTATTTATATAAATCTTCTATTATTCTTTTTTCTAAGCCTCCATCAAAATCGACTCAGATTACTCAAAGACTCAAAGCATTTTTGTAAAATACAGTTTCTATATTTTACCTTATAGTGAATATATTTCTAATAAATCTACAGACGGTATTTCAGAGGTAGATCAGTGACTCATGTCCACTTTCTTCTTCTCATTCAGGAGAAATTTACTTTCAGCTGTTTTTATAAAAAATCATTGTGTTTGTTTGGAGCTGTAAAGACACTGGGATGGGAGGAGTAGGAAGTTATTAAGTGTATTGTGTATCGTTATCTAGTTCCCAGAGAACAAAGTTCAAACTTTA
>NW_028149105.1:0-20000 GCF_946808225.1 Silurus aristotelis
GCTAGAGGTGTAGCACAGCCTCTTGCAGTAACAAAAGTAATTACATTAAAATTTTTACTATACAATATGCATAAAATTAATTTTCTCATACAGTGTTTACTCAGAAGAAGTGTTTGATGTTTCTCACTGCAGACACCTACCAGAAACTTTTCCCAGTTGTGTAGACAATGTTAGTGCTCATATAAACCCTTGATTTAGATACAAGCATCATTTACACACCCTTAATCCTGACTTTTTCTGCAGGAGTGAAAAGAAATGCACTAATGAACTGATCCAGGGAGGTTTAACACTATAATCTTTTATTTCACTTTATTAGTACACTGAAAAAACGGTATGGTTGGGGTATATTTGTGAACGCCTATTGCATAAATACATTAGTTTAAAAAAATACAATTAAAGAGCTGTAAGAGTGTAAAGAAAATGAATTTTGTTCAGTAATTTTCAGACTGCTCTCACTGTACATAAACAGAATGAACAGTGATTAGACAGTGCAAAGAAGGTCAGGATTAACATTTTACTGCAGTTACCACTAGAGGGAGATAATTACATTTAAGTTTCTCTTTTTAATCACTGGCCACCACATACTGAGTTACTCTAGGCTTCCTGTCATCTCGATCCAGTCTGGCCATTCTCCTCTGACCTCTCTCATCAACAAATATGTGTGTATTCTGTGTGTGTGTGTTGTGTCTGTGTTTGTAAAAAATATATAGACTATTATTTGTGAAAATCCAAATAGAAAGAGCATATGCATAGTGCTGTTGACATGTGATTCAAATTATTTCAATCTCAGTAAAGTGACAATTGGTTTTCAGTGTCTTACAAAGTAGAATATTTTTTTTATAAAGAGGTACTTTGTGTCAGCTTAAATGTAAACGTGGCATGCTCATACTCCTCTCTCTCTCTCTCTCTCTCTCTCTCTCTCTCTCTCTCTCTCTCTCTCTCTCTCTCTCTCTCTCTCTCTTTTGTTTACTCTGAGATCACAGGAAGTGGTAAGGCTTTAACACACACTTCTGATCTGTCAGTCAGTTAGTTGTTAGAGGAACAGAATGGAGTTCAGTCCACTCACTGTGATACTCTGTAAATAAATGTTCTCTTTGTGTCTTTATTAGAGTGTGTTGGGTATAAAGTTTTTCATCTGCAGTCTGGATGTCCTGAGTGATGAGGTTATTGTGTGATTTGTACAGTGGTTGTACTGCAGAATTAGTGCTCAGTATGAAAAATGTATCATATCTGTAATTAAACGGGTTTAGTTTGACTTGTAACTTCATGTAACTCTCAGTGAATATAAAAAATTCAACAAGTAAGAAGAGAAAATGATCTAATGTGTGTAAATGAACCTGTATTGTTGGAATCTGTCCCACATAAGAATATTTTCTTCTGTGTCCTGCTGCCATCTGCATCTCTGTGATAATTTTTCATAATAATAAAATTTTTAAAAGAAAAGGACTTGAGGGTGTTTGTACTTTCACAAAAGAACTCATAGTTGTGACTCTTTAAATGTTGATATGCTGATCAAAATGAACTCTAGTGATCATTATAGAGCTCTTTTAATGTCAGTTTGATAATAAACAGTGAGATAGAGTGATGAGATTGCTGGACATTCTCTCACTGGTCACATTTAAGAAAAGTGGTATTTAAAAATCTTTCTGTTTATCTTTCAGAATGTTCTGAATGTATAGTCAAACAGCTAATTTTAAGTTGTTGCAAAAAAACAAAAAAACAAGGGAAATAATTAGAAATTTAGTTAATATTATTGGCTCTTCTTTACATTATTCATATTATTAGAATATGTTTTGAGATCTTCTGTTGTTCAGGTAAGTGCTTTTTGTGTAAATCTGTGCAACATGGCGAGACAAACAAACTTCTGCATGTGTGTTCCACCTTGCCCCCGTTTTATTACGGGGAAGACACACATGAGCTGCATGTTGTTTGTCTGGGAGTGGAGCACGCTCAGTCGACTCTGTCGAGAGACGATTGTCTGTGCTATTCGCACTCTCCACTCCTGAAAATCACTTTTCGAGGAGAGTGCTCTCCCTTGCGGCTTAGGTCCCGTTCTCGCCGACTGACCTTGCAGAAGGCATGGAGACAGATGAGTCCTCTCTAGTTTCCCCTGCTGGGCCATGCTCCCGTTTCCCAGGGAGTGTGTTCGTTCTGGCGGTGTCTTCTCCCGGTGCACGCGACGCGGAGCTCTGGGTCTCTTCCTCCAAGGAGGGAGAAATATTGGATGCTAGTGAGCTCACAGATTCCTCAGATCCTGTGCTGTTCGAGGAGCTCCTGGAGGTAGTGACGCGAGCCGTGTCCAAGCTGGAGATGGCTTGGCTGTGTGAGAAGCGGATGCAACGTGCTCCCAGCAAGCTGGATGAGTGTTTCCTGCATCTTGCATCACACCCTCTGTGCCGGGGCCTTCCGTTTTCCCGTTTACTGTTTTAAGTGTCCAGGACTTGGGAGACCCCATATGCGACTAGTTCTTTCTCTCCGCAAAGTTCGCAGCATGCGGACATAGTTTTTTTTAAAGACTGTGGCTATGGGGAGATGCCCAGGTTTGAGGTGACGCTAGCTGGCTATCTCTCCCCAGGTGTTGTGTCACTGAAGGCTCCGGTGTTGCCTACTAGGCCATTAAAAACCACTTCAGTCTTAGTGACTAAGGCTTACGCGGCAGTGGGCCAGGCGTGGGCTGCCTCCACACTATGAGTGTGTTGCATACCAGGCCGACCTGCTGCAAGAGTTGGACACCAAAGACATGGCGCGGGCCGCGAGTCAGTCGAGGCCAGCCTTGTTGACCAAAGAGAGAAATCACCTTGTTGGATATATCCGACAGGGGCAGGGCTTTCCTGATGAATGCCCCAATAGCTCCTTCTGGCCTTTTCGTCGACGCGGTTGACGATAGGTTTCAGGAGTTAGCAAAACAGTCGGCTGAGGTTCCTCCCTCATCACTCTCTCTCGGCCGGGCAGCGCTTAGCCCAAAAACAGATTGTTGCCACCCGGACTCTGACGGGAGGGCCCAGGGGCCCTAGGCGACTCTCTAGGCCCAGTTCTAAGGAGGCAGCCAACCCAAGGGTGGTTGTCTCCTCTAACAAACGGACGGTGGTGAAGCGGTTATGACCATCGGTGCGCACCTCTTCGAGAAGGTTGGCCTACACCACCAGGAGGCCAGGCTGTTAGCTCCGCAAAGGGATATGTCTTGGGGCGCACCCTCTGGCAGGTGCTTCCCCCATCTCCACACGAGAGATCGCCGCGGGTTGCAGCTCCCTGCAGCCTCTCCGGAGGCTTCAACGGCAAGAGTTGTGGAGGCTATGGCTGTGGCCCCTGAGGGAGCACAGTTTCTAGTGGCTGGTCTCTCTACTGAGGTAGTTGACATGTTTCATGCACGTCCCCCGGAGGCTGCGGCCCGGGATTTGACCCAGAGTGCCTGTGTGGGACTTGGCCATCGTGTTGGCGGCTCTGTCTGAGCCCCCCTACGAGCATTTGGCCGAGGTGACCCTTAGGTACCTGCCGGTTAAGACCACCTTCCTTTTGAACTACAGGCTCTGTCTGTAGCCCCGTCTCTCCTGGAGTTTGCCCCTGGCATTGCCAGTGCTTTCCTCTACTCTAGAGCTGGGTATGTACATAAAATCCTTGCAGCTTTCTGACAACCTGTCATGCTGCAGGCATTCTTCCCTCCTTCCTTCAAAGCTCCAGACCTGGAGAAGCAGAATCGACTGTGTCCAGTCAAGTCAAGTCAAGTTTATTTCTATAGCGCTTTTCACAACAGACATTGTCTCAAAGCTTTACAGAAATCAACAGTCAAGGTGAATGGTGTGCATTTATCCCTGATGAGCAAGCCGTGGCGACAGTGGCAAGGAAAAACTCCTTTAGATGTAATGAGGAAGAAACCAGAGGAACCAGACTCAAAAGAGGAACCCATTCTCATTTGGGTGACATCAAGAGATTGATCATAAATCTTTCAACAATACAGAACACTGGAGAGTGAGAACTAACATGAGTACTGGAGTATAAGATTATAAGTAATGTTCTTTCTACAGTCTTATATGGTCTTTATGGTTATAAAACTAGGAGCTACTGAGCTCAACATTTGTGATCATCACAGATCCAGCACCAGCTTCTCCATGCCAGAGCCTTTAAACACTCCAGGAGGTCCAATGTCAAAACTCCACACATGTAGTGGGATCCAATTGGCACTGGTACATCTCTAGTTGGTTCAGGACCATGGTTCGGGTTCGGCAGTGTGAGCACTGGATACGTACCTCCACAGGACGAGTCCTTGGATGAAGTCGGAGCAGCTGTTTGTCTGCTATTGCCCTCATAGGAAAGGTTTTCCTGCCAATAAGCAGACTCGCAGCAGATGGATAGTGGATGTGATTTCCTCTGGTTATGAGTCCTTTGGCCTTCCCACTCCTTTCGGCGTCAAGGCTCATTCGACGCCGAGTATGGCGGCCTTTAAGTCAAGTCAAGTCAAGTTTATTTGTATAGCACTTTTCACAACAGACATTGTCTCAAAGCAGCTTTACAGAAAACAACAGTGAAGGTGAATGGTGTGCGTTTGTCCCTGATGAGCAGCCGTGGCGACAGTGGCAAGGAAAAACTCCCTTAGATGATATGAGGAAGAAACCTTGAGAGGAACCAGACTCAAAGGGGAACCCATCCTCATATAAGTGACATCAAAAGTTTGGTCATAAATCTTTCAACAATACAGAACAATTTGTGATCATCATAGATCCAGCATCAGCTTCTCCATGCCAGGGCCTTTAAACACTCGGCATCTACTTCTCCATGATCATCCATAGGTCCATAATCTTCACGAGGTGGGACGTGACTGGAGCTGGCCAAACCTCAGGATGCCTCGGGATGGGGAGAGAAAGAGAAGCAGTGGAGAGGAATTAGCGTAGCTGCTGTTCATGATATTAACAGCACAAGTTGATAATGTGCATGTGATCAGATGTTCTGGAGCACAAGGTTGTGATGTGATGTGTGTGATGTGTGTTATGTGTAGGCTTTGCTAAAAAGATATGTTTTTAATCTGCACTTAAACTGGGAGAGTGTATCTGAACCCCGAACACTGTCAGGAAGACTATTCCAGAGTTTAGGAGCTAAATGTGAAAATGCTCTACCGCCTTTAGTGGACTTTGCTATTCTAGGAACTACTAGAAGCCCAGAGTTTTGAGATCTCAGGGAGCGTGACGGATTGTAGCGTGTTAAGAGACTGGATAGATACATGGGAGCCAAACCATTTAGTGCTTTATAAGTGAGTAGCAGTAGTTTGTAGTCTATTCGAAACTTAATAGGAAGCCAATGTAGGGACGATAAGATTGGGGTTATATGATCGTATTTTCTTGACCTAGTAAGAACTCTTGCTGCTGCATTCTGAACTAACTGAAGCTTGTTTATTAATGATGCAGGACATCCACCTAGTAATGCATTACAGTAGTCTATTCTAGAGGTCATAAACGCATGGACGAGCTTCTCTGCATCAGATATAGATAACATATTTCTTAGCTTAGAAATATTTCTAAGGTGAAAGAAGGCTGTTTTTGTAACTTGATTGATGTGATTTTTAAAAGATAAGTTGCTGTCTAAAATAACTCCCAGGTCTTTTACCGTTGAACTAGTAGTTACAGAACAACCGTCTAAATGCAGGCTGAGATGCTGGAGCTTCTGTGTACTATTTTTTGGGCCGATGAGCAAAATCTCCGTTTTATCAGAATTTAATAGCAGAAAGTTATGGGTCATCCAATCTCTTATTTCTTCAACACACTCAGTTATGCGAGCTAATTGAGCTGTATCGCCTGGTTTGGATGAAATATATAGCTGGGTATCATCAGCATAACAATGGAAGCTAATTCCATGCCTTCTAATAATATTTCCTAATGGAAGCACGTATATTGTAAAAAGCAGGGGTCCCAGAACTGACCCTTGTGGCACGCCATAATTTACTAGCATTATTCTGGATAGCTCTCCATTTAAATCTACGAAATGGTAACGATTGGACAGGTAGGATTTAAACCAGCTTAATGCCTGTCCCTGAATACCGATGTAATTCTGTAAGCGATCGAGGAGAAGATCATGATCTATAGTGTCGAACGCAGCACTAAGATCTAGTAAAACTAATAGGGAGATGTAGCCTTGGTCTGAAGCTAAAAACAGGTCGTTAGTGATTTTAACTAGAGCAGTTTCTGTGCTATGATGGGGCCTAAAACCTGACTGAAACTCTTCAAAGATATTGTTCTCCTGCAAGTGGTTACATAGCTGGGCAGCGACAATCTTTTCTAAAATCTTAGACATAAATGGGAGATTTGAAATTGGTCTGTAATTCGATAGCGTGTTTGGATCCAGATTAGGTTTTTTTAATGAGGGGCTTAATAACTGCTAACTTGAGGGATTTAGGGACATGACCTAACGATAGTGAGGAGTTAATAATATTTAAAAGAGGCTCACCAGCTGTATATAACACTTCCTTCAGTAGTTTAGTGGGAATTGGATCTAACTGACATGTTGTTGATTTAGCTTTCATAATAGCATCATACAGCTCTTCCTGTCCTATACATGTAAAACAGTGTAGTTGTGGGGTTGTAAGTACGATTGTGTCGGGAGATGCTGTCAGAGGTTGAACTGCCACAATTGTTTTTCTAATGTTATCTATTTTTTCAGTGAAGAAATTCATAAAGTCTTCACTACTAAACTGTGATGGAACACATTTTTCAGATCCCTGATTTGTTGTTAATTTAGCGACTGTACTGAAAAGGAACCTGGGGTTGTTTTTGTTATTTTCTTTGAGTTTGCTCAGGTGTTTAGCTCTAGCAGCTTTTAGCGCCTGTCTGTAGCTCAGCATACTGTCTTTATACGCAATTCTAAATACCTCCAATTTAGTTTTCCTCCATTTTCTCTCCAGATTACGTGCTGTTCTCTTTAGGGCATGCGTATGACTATTATACCAAGGTGCAGGTGCTTGTTCTCGAACCTTTTTTAACCGGATGGGGGCAACAGTGTCTAAAGTGCTAGTGAGGATAAGGTCTATGTTGTTTGCCATCTCATCAAGATGATCAGCAGTTATGGGTTTAATATGAAACTGAGATAAATCAGGCAGGTTATTTATGAATCTGTCCTTAGTGGTTGGAATAATAGTCCTACCAAGTCGATACCGTGGTGAAACACGGTTAATCTGCTCTACCGGTAGTGTGTACAGTAGGAGATAATGGTCTGTGATGTCATCATTCTGAGGTAAAATATTTATATCAGTGACGTCTGCTCCGTGGGATATTATTAAGTCTAGTGTGTGGTTAAAACGGTGGGTTGGTCTGGTGACGTTTTGTTTAACTCCAAAAGAGTTTAGTAAATCGACAAATGATAATCCTAGGGCATCGTTTTCATCATCTACATGAATATTAAAATCTCCTACAAGCAGCACTTTATCAAAGCTGATCAGGAGGTCTGAGAGAAAACAAGCAAACTCATGAAGAAAATCAGCGTAGGGCCCTGGGGGTCTGTACACGGTGACCAGAGCGAGTTTTCTATGGATGTCTGAAAGTGCAATTTTAAGAACGAGCACTTCAAATGATTTAAAGCTGAATCCTAATCTCTGACTAACATTAAGAGAAGCACTATAAATGGTTCCTACACCCCCCCCCACGACCAGTCTGACGGGGCTCATGCTTATAAACATATCCTGACGGTGTCGACTCGTTTAGACCCATATAATCACCTGGTTTAATCCAGGTCTCAGTGAGACAGAGTGCATCGAGATTATTATCTGTGATCATCTCATTTACAATCAGTGCTTTGGGTGCAAGTGATCTAATGTTTAAAAGACCGAACTTTAGAACTTTGTTGTGTTTGTTTATCTGGCATTTTTCAGTTTTAACTGCAATAAGATTATTTCTGGATCTTGTGTATGTAATTCTTGGTTTTACTACACGAGGAATAGATACGGTTTCTATAAACTGGGCTGTGTGTGAACTTGTAACTATTTGGTCTGTAGTATGCGTGTTCTTATAGTTGAAGATTTCTTGATGTCTTACCAGTCAGATGGTGTGTAGTATCCTAGAGATGTTATCTGATAGCACTGCTGCTCCAACTCTGCTGGGGTGCAGGCCATCAGGGCGGAAGAACCTAGGACGCTCCCAGAAACAGTTCCAGTTATTAACAAAGAGAAGTTTATGTTCTCGACACCATGACTGTAACCATTCATTTAGAGCTAAAAGTCTACTAAACTTCTCAGCCCCTCGCTGGTAAGTGGGAAGAGGTCCTGACACAATGATCCTCGTTGTGGGTGATGTGCTGCGTACCGTCTCCACCAGGATCCTGAAGTCCCTCTTTAAGATCTCCGTTTGCCGCAGCCTGGTGTCGTTTGATCCGGCATGGAGAACAACCGCTCCGAAGTTCTCGTTCAGGATCGCGGGTACCTGCGCAGCGACATCCAGAACACGAGCACCAGGAAAACAGCGAGTGTGCACCTTACCTTTAGCTCGGGTAGCGCGGACATGCCGGACGATGGAATCTCCGAGAATAACAGTGTCGCGTTCCGTCTCGCGGAGGGGGACGAAGCGGTTCTCGGTCGAGATCTCGAAGGCCGGTGGTGGAGGTGGAGACGTCCTCGATCGGGGCTTGGCTTGTCTCTTCCGCCGCGGTCGCATCCAGGGTCCATGTTGCACCGGTGCCGGAGTTGTAGGTGCGCTGGGCCTGGGCATAGAAGCACGCGGAGTTGATGTGCTGGGAGCGTTAGGTTCAACCCGGGAGTTTACCTGGGATGAGTGCGCGTCCGCCCGGGATGTTTCTAGCACCGCTTTCCGCTCTCGCAGCCGGTCATGCTTTACATGCAGCTCGCGAATCTGTTTCTCCAATGCCTCCATCTCCAACGCCACCGTTTGCAACTCGAACGAGTCCTCACCTGTGCTCGAATGCAGACAAACAACCGGCATAGTGCTTATCGTCACGAACAGATTTATTATACAGAGATGTGAGTGAGAGAAAATAAATATAAACAACACTAGTTATAGTCGAGTTAACTAACTACAGGCACAAGTCAGGAAGACAAAAACAATTAAGGATTATTAAAAGAGGAAAAACGGATGGATAGATAGCAAAGTTTGTTTGAAAGACACCGAGAGAGATACAAACACGTAACTCGCGGCAAACAAGTCAAACACAGGAAGCTACGTCACAGGAAGCTACGTCAAGAGTGTCACTGGAGTGTTCTGGAGTGTAATAGTCCAGAATTCTAGTCAGCTTCCCCGCTTTACGGCCTGGACTGGACATATGTAACGCTGCGGGTTGGTCCACCCCTTTGACCTTCATCAGGTTTTACGACCTCGACATCAGAGCCACTCCCGGCTCCTCGGACCTGCACGCTGGTGGTGCCCAGACTCACTAGGCAGGGACTGGTCAGTATGGTGTGATCGTATGCTCGTTCCCAAAGCGTTTTGATGCAGCTCGAGTTCCTGAAAGGGAATATCTCTAAATTACGTATGTAACCCTAGTTTCATGAAGGAACGAGACGCTGCGTCTCCAACCCTACACCCTGCATCCCTGAAAGCGCTTACCTTCTCTTTCCTCAGAAGCTAATGTTGCTACCATTGCTTGGCCATTTTGTAGCTTTCTGGTTTACGCGACGTTGCCTGCCGATGATGTCACGACTTGTTGATTGGCCCGATTTTACACGTGATTCAGAGCTTGGACAATGTGGGGCGTTCCAAAAGCGTTTTGACGCAGCGTCTCATTCCTTCAGGGAACTAGGGTTACACGCGTAACCTAGAGACGTTCCCTTTTAGGAACTCCAGCTGCTTTGCAACACTTTGGGAACGCTTCCATTTTCCGCTCTGAGTCACATGTTTAATCTGGCCAATGGATATGTCATGGGGCTCGCAGGTGGATCCGACAGAGGGCCTGAGGACGGGTGCATCCCTTTCTCACCTGCCTTTGCGACGCAGGGTCTCGTTCCATCTGGGAACCCAGGTTACATACATAACGTTAGTCAACAATGTGACAAGCTAAGTTTTCCAGTGAGTTATACTCTTAAAAAATGAATAACTTTTTAGTAAAATTAAGGCTCTACCACTGTAAACATCCAAAGAGAGGAGAGTCACTGAAAAGTCTCAATCAGATGTGTTTTTTTCTGGGAGTGGTGGCTCCAGCGGTTAAGGCGCTGGGTTGCCGATCGGAAGGTCTGGGGTTCAAGCCCCGGTATCGGCAAGCTGCCACTCTTGGGCCCTTGAGCAAGGCCGTTAACCCTCTATGCTCCGGGGGTCCCTTACGAGGGAAATATCAAGGTCCGTGACGTGGGGCTGCCTTCCCGTGGGCTCACCACCTGCAGGAGGGACCGTAAGGGACGGTGCTATGAGGATTGGGCAGCAGTCGGAGGCAGGGGCCTGCTTAGACTGCTGCCACCGCAACCCGAATTACGGATAAGCGGGAGAAAATGAATGAAAAAAAAAATGAATATTAAATCCTTTTTATCCTCATGAACAGTACTTGAGTTTTTGACCTCCTTCTTTTCTTATTCTCAGGTTCTAGATCCAGTGCTGAAACAATAGGAGTGGCTGTGGGATTGAATTTGTTCTTCCTGTTCATTGTGTTACTGTCTTTAATGATCACGCTGTGGCACTATAAAGAAAAGACTGGTCTGATAATCACTTTTACATAACCTATGAGCATATACAAATGGCACAATATTTAATACCTGTTTATTCCTAATGTATATTTAATCTTTTTTTAGTCTTTCTGTTTGTTACATTGGAACTTCTACATCCTGTTCAGATGTAGTCGCTGTCACGCTGTCAAAAGCAAGTAATTCTGAAAAGTCTAATGATCCACCATTCGACCAATTGGCTTCTTTTTTAGAATGGCTTCACTGAATGTTTGGACCTGCATGAGTCTTGAGTCTGATATGTTTTTGACCATGTTATCTTTTCTTGCCCACAAGATGTCGCCATAGTAGTCATTTGAACCTTTCCTCAATTGCTTTTTTTTTTATCACTTGTGCTTAATCTTCTGTTCTCTTCTGTCTCAATGCTTTGCCTGGTCTCTCAGTTTCTTTGGTAGGACCCTCATTTATGTTTTCTAATTGCTCCAACCCATGGTGTTATTCTGTCTATATATAATTTGGCCATTTTTCCATCTTCAATCTTGTATGGAAGTGTAGTTAGACAATCATAATGTGGAGTGATTCATTACCAGATTTATGTAAAGTTTGCAAATATATATACAGCATCTGGACAAAACTGTTTTGTCAACTGTTCAATAGAGCAATAATGAAAAACATTATTTGGCTGGATTAAATTTTAAAGCTATACAAATGAAGGACTAAATTAAATTTATATAAACTTTCTCTTGCAGACTCTAATAAATGCCTTGAGGACTTCTAATTCCCATACTTTTGAAGAAAGTTTTAGAAAACAACATGAATGCAATCTCTATACAAGCTGTGTAATTTTTTTTTATTTTTGTATGAAGGTGCTTATATAAACACTATCCACATTTATACTGTATCCTTAATTTATTGTGTGTGTAACATGTAGTCACTGGTAGATTTAATGTACAAAGTGCATACAGATCAAAGAGAAATTACTTTTCTTTATATTACATGATCTGTATACAGTTTGTATTAATGTTTTCTTCAAATTTTTTATTTCTACATTGATAGCCAAGAGGATTTTTCTGTATGTATGTGTGTGATATATATATATATATATATATATATATATATATATATATATATATATATATATATATATATATATATATATATATATATATATATATATATATATTATATAAGTAATGTGCAATTTCTACATCTGCAGGAAAATCTTCTTAGCTATCAATGTAGCAGTAACTAAAACATTAGAAGAAAACATTAATAGACCATGATGCATTATTATTGCAAATATTATATACATTTCTTTAGTAATGGCTAAAGTAGGACGAATAAATATTAATAAAGAAAATAAATTAGGAAATAAAGAAATTAAATAAGAAGATAAATGCTTAAAAAATATGCTTTCGTAAATGATCCAATATATTTAATATTTTATCTTTTCAAAAGTTTCAATTTTTTTGAAATCTACAAATCAGGCTGACAGGACTGCATCAACAAAGAAGGGGTGGAGGGACATTAATGAATCAAATATAAACATCTATTACATTAAGTGAATATGTAAGTTAGGTAACCTTAAGTTAGGTTTGTAGACACACATTTTACTGTAAGAGCATAGTCAAGGGATGTCAGACGTAGTTAAAAAAAAAAAAACTTTTGATAAAATTCCAATATGTGGAAAAGGTCAGGATTAAAACTTTACTTGTAGTTACCACTAGAGGGACACAAAGACGTGGAGTTTACAAATTCAACCATCCAAGGATAAATCTATTTGAGCAGTAGTCCCCAACCCTACATTTGTGGTGTGTGAGAGCCAGGAAATGATACACCAGTAGTAGATTGAAAAAGAAACAAAAAAAAATAATTACTTAAGTACAGTAAGTATTTGTACTTCGTTACTTGCCATCTCTGGAAGTGTGTGATGTTCCTCACTGAAGACACCTAGCAAAAATTCTCCCCAATGGTCTAGACTGTGCTTATATACAGCCTTAATAGAGATAAAAGTTGGATTTACAAACCCCTAATCCCGATGAGTGTATTCATCTGAAGGACTGGGAAGAATTGCAGTGCTGAGAAATGTATCTAGCAGGGTTTAACACTGAAACCTTGTATTATACTTCAAGTGAGCTTTTGATTGTCTGAATCACTGCCCCTTCTGTAATGTTCATATTCTGTGTTGTGTTTTGGACATTTACAGTGTATATTTGTCCTGTACATCAGTGTAGCAGTGTGTAGATATGCAGTAAGAGGAATAACACTTCTGTTTGATTTTCCATTTACTCCTGAACTTTACTGCACTGGGATTCTCTTCCTACATTGAATAATACTGTTTGAACCAGTGATCCACTGCTTTTAACAGAACACTTTATTAATCACATGTGGGAAATTCAAAATGTTACATCAGGAGATAAGAAACAATATAAGACAGTTAAAATACAATCATATAGCACTAGAAGAGAAATTAATACAGTATATATTCGAAGCAATAGAAATAAAGTAGAAAACGTTAATATTTGTATCTTTTCTTGTGCAAAAGTATATCATTATATAAAAATACAAAATGGTCAAAATGGTCAAATTACAAAGGCACAAGAGTTTTCTCAGTACAGTACTTGTACTGGATATGATATAAAAAACAATAATGTAATACAGTAAACATTTCTTCGACAAATCTCCTCGCACATCTGCAATTAACATTCACACATCTAAAATGTTAAACAAAACTAACATCGGTGTTGAACTGAGATTGGAAATCTACTCTGCATAATTCACCTCATGCTAATGAAATTCAAAATTCAAATTTTCAAATAATCTCACAAAGAAATAGAAGAAAACACAGCATTACAAATACAGTAGCTGTAGAACTAATACAAAGAAGACCTTAAAGACACTGTTAGTTTCTTACCATACAGTATTTTAGATGACAGTCAATACATTTTTATTGCATTGATGCTAAACATAACTTCCTTTTATCTCCAGTACCACTGAGGTTTTCACCAACAAACCTACAATGAACATGATTACATTGCACATTCACATTCTCAAAACAGGCTATTTAATCTATATACACCCTCTGGGCATGAAGGAAATCTCCAGTTTTTTTGTGCCTATCTCCTAGCACACAACACACCTACTAGTTTTAAGGTTCTCCTAATGATGCTAGATTCCACCTTGGACTTGATCCTGTTTCATCGTATTCCCTTCTGTTAGAATAAAACCCTACTATGGTGTGATTTGTTTTAACAGCGGTCCAGCACCTGAGTATTCCTGCTTATTTTTCTGTACAACTAATATAAGCCTTGTCACAGTTACATGGAATATTGTGAGGTTTAAATGTGTAGATCACCATGTTGGGATTAAAGTCACTTCACCAGCAGATACATTTTTTCCCCACATGTCAGTATTTTGCAGAAGCACAACTCAACACTCAACATGTTCTCTTAAACAATATATTTTTTTAATATATTTTCACAAATTGTTACTCAGTTTTACATTTGCAGCATTTAGGCTTTATTACAAACCAAGATGGTGGAATGAACTTCCCCTAGATGTCCGTACAGCGGAGTCCCTGATTATCTTTAAGCGACGACTGAAGACCTACCTCTTCCTGAAACACTTAAATTAGCACTTTCCAAGTTTGTAGAATTCTAGGGTTATATTTATATTAAGTTTGTAATCTGGTGTACCAGTGTAGATTTATTCATTACTAGAGATTTAAAACACTTTTGTACGTCGCTCTGGATAAGGGCGTCTGCTGAATGCTGCAAATGTAAATGTAAATGTACAAACGACAGTTACACACATTCTAACGTTCACCTCATGAAGACGTTTTCAGGCTTTTACTAAACAAATCCAGTCAGAGCAATGAGGGTGTTTGCAGAGCGAATAACAGTATGACAAAATAAAATGATAAATCAGTTTATTAAGATCCCCACAAAGTCCTAAAGAACAAGCAATAATTAAAGTAAATGCATCCTCTTTTTATAGATGAATTTTGCTCACTCCTCTATGACTGCAATCTCAATTCCATAATCGCCAGTGTGAGCTGTTAAAGACATTTACAATGTTACTGGTTTTATTTATTCCAGGTGATTATGGCACCAAAACAACCAAACTGCATTTGATCTCGTCCTAAACACAGCTTAAATGGGGTTTGTTTTAATGTTTATGAATGACAGTGAAGTGACGAGTAACAGTGATTCAGGAAAATAAATTTCATTTATTCAGGCATCTTCAGAATGTAACTGTAAAATGTATCTCAGAGATTCTTAATCAGTTATTAGGACCAATTTGTCCTTTTGTACTAATAAAATATTACCTATTAATTTTTATACCAAAACACCTAGGTGTTATATAGGTCAACACAACCTATATAGGTCAACACCTATACTTATGAAATAGACTTCTGCACTCTTTTTACTATTTTTACTTAGTGTACATTATTATTGAAGTTAAAATTTAACTACAATTAAAGTATTTGTAATAGAAACAAAGTCCCACAAAGGCTCTCACCTCAGAAGGAGAATGGGGAACTGGCCAATTCAAGACATTCTCAGTGTTCTTAGGGTCAGGCTGGAGACCCTTTTGAGAGACTACATGGCCCAGAAAAACCACATGATCTCTGGCAAGGTGGCATTTGCCTGGATTCAGTCTCAACCCAGCAGACTGGATTCGTGAAAACACATCCTTGAGGCTCAACAGATGTTCTGCAAATGTTTTGTTATAAATCAAAATGTCATCGAGATATACCATGCAGATGTGCCACGGGAGCCCTCTGAGAACTAGCTCCATCAAACGTTGAAATGTGGCAGGAGCGTTGCAAAGACCCATTGGCATGGACCGCCACTGATAGAGCCCTTGTCCCGTAGTAAAGGCCTTCTTCTCTCGATCCTCTGCGACTTCCACCTGCCAGTAACCATTAGAGAAATCCAGCGTGCTAAACCACATCGCGCCTGCTAACGCGTCTAAGGTGTCATCCACACGAGGCAGGGGATGCGAGTCTTTAATAGTCACACTGTTTAAGCGTCTATAGTCTACACAAAAACGGCAGGCGCCACACTTCTTCCTTACTAAAACAACTGGTGATGCCCATGGGCTACAGCTTTCCTCAATAACGCCATCTGCTAACAGGCCAGACACTTATTTCTCTATCTCAACCCGTTTTCCTGGGGCTGCACGGTATGCACGCTGCTTAATTGGTGCTTGCTCACCCGTTCTGATGTGATGTTTTACAAGTTTACATTTACTGCCATCCCGTCTGGACAAGCTGAAAATATCGTTGTACTCCAACAGTAATGACGAAAGTGAAGTTTTCTCAGACTCAAAAATAGGTGACTCATCCAGCGACAAAGGAGGGATATCACTGGGAAAGGACACTGTCGCTATATCCACTGGAGTATGGAATGGCTGAACATCGGAGTCATCAACTGGGTAAAATTCACCCAGGTGCATGTCCTCCTTCAAGAAAATGTCCGGCCCGGTAGGGTTTTAGATCGGAGCTTTAGTAAGTCCATTGTGAACTGTGCCTACCGTGCGAGCAACAACTAGGCTGGAAGAATCTGCCACATTTGGGTCCAGATATCCAACAAAGTCACTCGTTAAGCGAGCTGTATTAGGCAAGCATACTTTAACAGGCACCACAGACTCACTGAGTGGAGGTAAGGTCATAGCAGTGGCCAGCGAAACATTGCAGCACCTGGGAACAAAGTCTTTACTGGTAAGGAGAGGAACTGAGATGTCCCGCAGTTGTAGCTTAGCACAGCTGAGGTCCAATAAAGCATGATTCCTTAATAGAAAGTCCCAGCCTAGCAATACAGTTTGTGTGCTCTCTCTCAGCACATGAAACACATGCTGCCATAACTCAGTGCCCAGCTGAAATGTTATTGTGATAGTACCTAATGTATCTAGCATTTATCCATTCACAGCACGGGCCGACACATAGTCCCTTTTCAGCGACCGATTACGAAGTGTTGGAATTGACATACGAAAGTCGGCGCTCATGAGAGAAACACTGGAACCAGAATCCACTAACATTTGCACTTCAACACCTTCAATAACTCCTCTCACATATGACACTAGCAGCTCCTGACCACTGTTGAAAATAACATTCACGTCTTCAGGGACTGAGTAGCCATCGTTAACACTGTCCTTCTGAGAGCCCTCAGGTAGTACAGCTGGTGTTTGGGCCGCAACATCAGCTACTGTCCGTTTCCCGGCACACTGCGACGTTCTGCTCCGCCAGGAGACATGAATCGAACGCCTCTTTTCCTTGAATCATCCTCACGACTGGTCCATCTACGAGCAGGGCTGGGGCTGCGTCTAGCAGGGGAGTGAGCAGCATATGAGTTGTTATAATCACGAACATCCATACATGATGTATGTTCATCACTGCGTTGGAACATTTTATTCTCAGTCTCAGTCTCCGTGCGCTGTCAAAAACACGTGACTGGCATCCACGGCCCCCCCAGAGACACTGGCACCTACCATTAGACCGAGAGTCTCCACTCCACTCATTCGTCGCTCTCGAACTCACACCGGATTTCAGTCTTTGGTTTTCCTCACCTAAACGCCTTAGCTCCATCCTCATATCGCTCATTTCCCCTGTTAGCTGATCCACTGCTCTAAAAAGTCCTCCATTATCAGTCACAGAGTGAACAGCAGAAACTCCATCCATATTACCATAGGCATTATTAACAGGCATGCAATTAGTCTTTATCGTGTCCCTAGCCATTTCACACCGGCCGGCAATTATCACAGCTTCCTCCAAGTCTGTTGCTCCTTGTTCGTGGCATTTAGCTCTGAGCACAGGATCCAGACCAGCCACGAAACGGCGAAACTTTTCCTCTTTCTGCGAAAGCGTGTCGGCCGAATTCTCACCAGTTCATAATTATAGGACGCAGCGACATCTCCCTCAGTTAGTGCTCAGATCGCGACCTCAAACTGCCGCGCCCAACATAGAAAGCTCTGCTTTTCGTCACCGGAGAACGGCGGTGGAACTCAATTCTCACGTGTCTGTTGATCCTGTCGCGGTCCCGTCGAAATCATCCTCGTCTTTACACCACATGATGGCCGCGCCCACGCTGAAACCGCGCGTGCTAACTCAGCTAAGCACTTTTCAACTATAAACTAACTAATTAAACACCTGCGGTAACACTGAACCAGGTAAACGACAAAAACAAAACAAAACCGCTGCCACCAATGTAACCGAACGTTCGTGTAGGGTTCGCCTAAACACTTTATATTGAGTAAAAAAAACAACAAACGAGATTATCCAAACTCTTTACCACTTTATTAAAACAGCATAACCTTCAGCCAGAAGTCACCGACACTTTAGCACCCCCAAGTGCGCGTGTCCCTTACCTATCTCTGGCAAGCCCCGAGGGGAAAAATGGATTACACACACAATGAGCACCAGTCAATCCAGAATTAGTACAGCATAACAAAATTCAATAAAGTCTGTTACACACACACACACTGTAAAACTTATGATTTAAGAAATCATTAAAATTAAGTCAGCAATACAATGTATAAACTCCTGTGGTAACTTGTTTTAAAAAAAAATTGCTGAAATTTTACACAACAGTCTCTAAATGACACAGACAACTTATTCTTTACAAAGTCTAGAGGAGAAACAAGCAGACTGGATTGAGCTGACAAGAGGGCTACAGTAACTCAATTTGTGGTGGCTGAAGTGAAAAATTTTAGTAAAAAACGCCTTTGTCTCCCTCTAGTGGTAACTACAGCATAATTTTAATCCTGAATTTATCCACATTGTGATAGTTTTAAAAACAATTGATTTAAATATATATCTAATCACTGTTCCATCTGCTTGTGTTCATTAAGAACTTCCACTAAATCAGGAAAAAAGTAAAGATCACATATATATATATATATATACAGTGGGTACGGAAAGTATTCAGACCCCCTTACATTTTTCACTCTTTGTTATATTGCAGCCATTTGCTAAAATCATTTAGGTTCATTCTTCTTCCTCATGAATGTACACACAGCTCCCCATACTGACAAAAAAACATTTTTTGAAAATTGTTGACATTGTTGCAGATTTATTAAAAAAGAAAAACTGAAATATCACATGGTATCCTAAGTATTCAGACCCTTTGCTGTGACATTCATATATTTAACTCAGGTGCTTTCCATTTCTTCTGATCATCCTTGAGATGGTTCTACACCTTCATTTGAGTCCAGCTGTGTTTGATTATACTGATTGGACTTGATTAGGAAAGCCACACACCTGTCTATATAAGACCACACACCTGTCTTATATAAGATTGTCTTGTTACCTTCCAACAAGACAATGACCCTAAGCACACAGCTAAAATAACGAAGGAGTGGCTTCACAACAACTCTGTGACTGTTCTTGAATGGCCCAGCCAGAGCCCTGACTTAAACCCAGTTGAGCATCTCTGGAGAGACCTAAAAATGGCTGTCCACCAACGTTTACCATCCAACCTGACAGAACTGGAGAGGATCTGCAAGGAGGAATGGCAGAGGATCCCCAAATCCAGGTGTGAAAGACTTGTTGCATCTTTCCCAAAAAGACTCCTGGCTGTATTAGATCAAAAGGGGGCTTCTACTAAATACTGAGCAAAGGGTCTGAATACTTAGGACCATGTGATATTTCAGTTTTTCTTTTTTAATAAATCTGCAACAATGTCAACTATTCTGTGTTTTTTTGTCAGTATGGGGAGCTGTGTGTACATTCATGAGGAAGAAACCTAAATGATTTTAGCAAATGGCTGCAATATAACAAAGAGTGAAAAATGTAAGGGGGTCTGAAAACTTTCCGTACCCACTGTATATATGTGTGTATATATATATATATATATATATATATATATATATATATATATATATATATATATATATACACACACATTATATATATATATATATATATATATATATATATATATATATATATATATATACACACATTATATATATACATACATACACATTATATATATATATATATATATATATATACACACATATACACATATACATATACATACAGTGAGGAAAATAAGTATTTGAACACCCTGCTATTTTGCAAGTTCTCCCACTTAGAAATCATGGAGGGGTCTGAAAGTGTCATCGTAGGTGCATGTCCACTTTGAGAGACATAATCTAAAAAAAAAATCCAAAAATCACAATATATGATTTTTAAACTATTTATTTGTATGATACAGCTGCAAATAAGTATTTGAACACCTGTCTATCAGCTAGAATTCTGACCCTCAAAGACCTGTTAGTCTGCCTTTAAAATGTCCACCTCCACTACATTTATTATCCTAAATTAGATGCACCTGTTTGAGGTCGTTAGCTGCATAAAGACACCTGTCCACCCCATACAATCAGTAAGAATCCAACTACTAACATGGCCAAGACCAAA
>NW_028149105.1:25000-32353 GCF_946808225.1 Silurus aristotelis
TGTTGCCTACTAGGCCATTAAAAACCACTTCAGTCTTAGTGACTAAGGCTTACGCGGCAGTGGGCCAGGCGTGGGCTGCCTCCACACTATGAGTGTGTTGCATACCAGGCCGACCTGCTGCAAGAGTTGGACACCAAAGACATGGCGCGGGCCGCGAGTCAGTCGAGGCCAGCCTTGTTGACCAAAGAGAGAAATCACCTTGTTGGATATATCCGACAGGGGCAGGGCTTTCCTGATGAATGCCCCAATAGCTCCTTCTGGCCTTTTCGTCGACGCGGTTGACGATAGGTTTCAGGAGTTAGCAAAACAGTCGGCTGAGGTTCCTCCCTCATCACTCTCTCTCGGCCGGGCAGCGCTTAGCCCAAAAACAGATTGTTGCCACCCGGACTCTGACGGGAGGGCCCAGGGGCCCTAGGCGACTCTCTAGGCCCAGTTCTAAGGAGGCAGCCAACCCAAGGGTGGTTGTCTCCTCTAACAAACGGACGGTGGTGAAGCGGTTATGACCATCGGTGCGCACCTCTTCGAGAAGGTTGGCCTACACCACCAGGAGGCCAGGCTGTTAGCTCCGCAAAGGGATATGTCTTGGGGCGCACCCTCTGGCAGGTGCTTCCCCCATCTCCACACGAGAGATCGCCGCGGGTTGCAGCTCCCTGCAGCCTCTCCGGAGGCTTCAACGGCAAGAGTTGTGGAGGCTATGGCTGTGGCCCCTGAGGGAGCACAGTTTCTAGTGGCTGGTCTCTCTACTGAGGTAGTTGACATGTTTCATGCACGTCCCCCGGAGGCTGCGGCCCGGGATTTGACCCAGAGTGCCTGTGTGGGACTTGGCCATCGTGTTGGCGGCTCTGTCTGAGCCCCCCTACGAGCATTTGGCCGAGGTGACCCTTAGGTACCTGCCGGTTAAGACCACCTTCCTTTTGAACTACAGGCTCTGTCTGTAGCCCCGTCTCTCCTGGAGTTTGCCCCTGGCATTGCCAGTGCTTTCCTCTACTCTAGAGCTGGGTATGTACATAAAATCCTTGCAGCTTTCTGACAACCTGTCATGCTGCAGGCATTCTTCCCTCCTTCCTTCAAAGCTCCAGACCTGGAGAAGCAGAATCGACTGTGTCCAGTCAAGTCAAGTCAAGTTTATTTCTATAGCGCTTTTCACAACAGACATTGTCTCAAAGCTTTACAGAAATCAACAGTCAAGGTGAATGGTGTGCATTTATCCCTGATGAGCAAGCCGTGGCGACAGTGGCAAGGAAAAACTCCTTTAGATGTAATGAGGAAGAAACCAGAGGAACCAGACTCAAAAGAGGAACCCATTCTCATTTGGGTGACATCAAGAGATTGATCATAAATCTTTCAACAATACAGAACACTGGAGAGTGAGAACTAACATGAGTACTGGAGTATAAGATTATAAGTAATGTTCTTTCTACAGTCTTATATGGTCTTTATGGTTATAAAACTAGGAGCTACTGAGCTCAACATTTGTGATCATCACAGATCCAGCACCAGCTTCTCCATGCCAGAGCCTTTAAACACTCCAGGAGGTCCAATGTCAAAACTCCACACATGTAGTGGGATCCAATTGGCACTGGTACATCTCTAGTTGGTTCAGGACCATGGTTCGGGTTCGGCAGTGTGAGCACTGGATACGTACCTCCACAGGACGAGTCCTTGGATGAAGTCGGAGCAGCTGTTTGTCTGCTATTGCCCTCATAGGAAAGGTTTTCCTGCCAATAAGCAGACTCGCAGCAGATGGATAGTGGATGTGATTTCCTCTGGTTATGAGTCCTTTGGCCTTCCCACTCCTTTCGGCGTCAAGGCTCATTCGACGCCGAGTATGGCGGCCTTTAAGTCAAGTCAAGTCAAGTTTATTTGTATAGCACTTTTCACAACAGACATTGTCTCAAAGCAGCTTTACAGAAAACAACAGTGAAGGTGAATGGTGTGCGTTTGTCCCTGATGAGCAGCCGTGGCGACAGTGGCAAGGAAAAACTCCCTTAGATGATATGAGGAAGAAACCTTGAGAGGAACCAGACTCAAAGGGGAACCCATCCTCATATAAGTGACATCAAAAGTTTGGTCATAAATCTTTCAACAATACAGAACAATTTGTGATCATCATAGATCCAGCATCAGCTTCTCCATGCCAGGGCCTTTAAACACTCGGCATCTACTTCTCCATGATCATCCATAGGTCCATAATCTTCACGAGGTGGGACGTGACTGGAGCTGGCCAAACCTCAGGATGCCTCGGGATGGGGAGAGAAAGAGAAGCAGTGGAGAGGAATTAGCGTAGCTGCTGTTCATGATATTAACAGCACAAGTTGATAATGTGCATGTGATCAGATGTTCTGGAGCACAAGGTTGTGATGTGATGTGTGTGATGTGTGTTATGTGTAGGCTTTGCTAAAAAGATATGTTTTTAATCTGCACTTAAACTGGGAGAGTGTATCTGAACCCCGAACACTGTCAGGAAGACTATTCCAGAGTTTAGGAGCTAAATGTGAAAATGCTCTACCGCCTTTAGTGGACTTTGCTATTCTAGGAACTACTAGAAGCCCAGAGTTTTGAGATCTCAGGGAGCGTGACGGATTGTAGCGTGTTAAGAGACTGGATAGATACATGGGAGCCAAACCATTTAGTGCTTTATAAGTGAGTAGCAGTAGTTTGTAGTCTATTCGAAACTTAATAGGAAGCCAATGTAGGGACGATAAGATTGGGGTTATATGATCGTATTTTCTTGACCTAGTAAGAACTCTTGCTGCTGCATTCTGAACTAACTGAAGCTTGTTTATTAATGATGCAGGACATCCACCTAGTAATGCATTACAGTAGTCTATTCTAGAGGTCATAAACGCATGGACGAGCTTCTCTGCATCAGATATAGATAACATATTTCTTAGCTTAGAAATATTTCTAAGGTGAAAGAAGGCTGTTTTTGTAACTTGATTGATGTGATTTTTAAAAGATAAGTTGCTGTCTAAAATAACTCCCAGGTCTTTTACCGTTGAACTAGTAGTTACAGAACAACCGTCTAAATGCAGGCTGAGATGCTGGAGCTTCTGTGTACTATTTTTTGGGCCGATGAGCAAAATCTCCGTTTTATCAGAATTTAATAGCAGAAAGTTATGGGTCATCCAATCTCTTATTTCTTCAACACACTCAGTTATGCGAGCTAATTGAGCTGTATCGCCTGGTTTGGATGAAATATATAGCTGGGTATCATCAGCATAACAATGGAAGCTAATTCCATGCCTTCTAATAATATTTCCTAATGGAAGCACGTATATTGTAAAAAGCAGGGGTCCCAGAACTGACCCTTGTGGCACGCCATAATTTACTAGCATTATTCTGGATAGCTCTCCATTTAAATCTACGAAATGGTAACGATTGGACAGGTAGGATTTAAACCAGCTTAATGCCTGTCCCTGAATACCGATGTAATTCTGTAAGCGATCGAGGAGAAGATCATGATCTATAGTGTCGAACGCAGCACTAAGATCTAGTAAAACTAATAGGGAGATGTAGCCTTGGTCTGAAGCTAAAAACAGGTCGTTAGTGATTTTAACTAGAGCAGTTTCTGTGCTATGATGGGGCCTAAAACCTGACTGAAACTCTTCAAAGATATTGTTCTCCTGCAAGTGGTTACATAGCTGGGCAGCGACAATCTTTTCTAAAATCTTAGACATAAATGGGAGATTTGAAATTGGTCTGTAATTCGATAGCGTGTTTGGATCCAGATTAGGTTTTTTTAATGAGGGGCTTAATAACTGCTAACTTGAGGGATTTAGGGACATGACCTAACGATAGTGAGGAGTTAATAATATTTAAAAGAGGCTCACCAGCTGTATATAACACTTCCTTCAGTAGTTTAGTGGGAATTGGATCTAACTGACATGTTGTTGATTTAGCTTTCATAATAGCATCATACAGCTCTTCCTGTCCTATACATGTAAAACAGTGTAGTTGTGGGGTTGTAAGTACGATTGTGTCGGGAGATGCTGTCAGAGGTTGAACTGCCACAATTGTTTTTCTAATGTTATCTATTTTTTCAGTGAAGAAATTCATAAAGTCTTCACTACTAAACTGTGATGGAACACATTTTTCAGATCCCTGATTTGTTGTTAATTTAGCGACTGTACTGAAAAGGAACCTGGGGTTGTTTTTGTTATTTTCTTTGAGTTTGCTCAGGTGTTTAGCTCTAGCAGCTTTTAGCGCCTGTCTGTAGCTCAGCATACTGTCTTTATACGCAATTCTAAATACCTCCAATTTAGTTTTCCTCCATTTTCTCTCCAGATTACGTGCTGTTCTCTTTAGGGCATGCGTATGACTATTATACCAAGGTGCAGGTGCTTGTTCTCGAACCTTTTTTAACCGGATGGGGGCAACAGTGTCTAAAGTGCTAGTGAGGATAAGGTCTATGTTGTTTGCCATCTCATCAAGATGATCAGCAGTTATGGGTTTAATATGAAACTGAGATAAATCAGGCAGGTTATTTATGAATCTGTCCTTAGTGGTTGGAATAATAGTCCTACCAAGTCGATACCGTGGTGAAACACGGTTAATCTGCTCTACCGGTAGTGTGTACAGTAGGAGATAATGGTCTGTGATGTCATCATTCTGAGGTAAAATATTTATATCAGTGACGTCTGCTCCGTGGGATATTATTAAGTCTAGTGTGTGGTTAAAACGGTGGGTTGGTCTGGTGACGTTTTGTTTAACTCCAAAAGAGTTTAGTAAATCGACAAATGATAATCCTAGGGCATCGTTTTCATCATCTACATGAATATTAAAATCTCCTACAAGCAGCACTTTATCAAAGCTGATCAGGAGGTCTGAGAGAAAACAAGCAAACTCATGAAGAAAATCAGCGTAGGGCCCTGGGGGTCTGTACACGGTGACCAGAGCGAGTTTTCTATGGATGTCTGAAAGTGCAATTTTAAGAACGAGCACTTCAAATGATTTAAAGCTGAATCCTAATCTCTGACTAACATTAAGAGAAGCACTATAAATGGTTCCTACACCCCCCCCCACGACCAGTCTGACGGGGCTCATGCTTATAAACATATCCTGACGGTGTCGACTCGTTTAGACCCATATAATCACCTGGTTTAATCCAGGTCTCAGTGAGACAGAGTGCATCGAGATTATTATCTGTGATCATCTCATTTACAATCAGTGCTTTGGGTGCAAGTGATCTAATGTTTAAAAGACCGAACTTTAGAACTTTGTTGTGTTTGTTTATCTGGCATTTTTCAGTTTTAACTGCAATAAGATTATTTCTGGATCTTGTGTATGTAATTCTTGGTTTTACTACACGAGGAATAGATACGGTTTCTATAAACTGGGCTGTGTGTGAACTTGTAACTATTTGGTCTGTAGTATGCGTGTTCTTATAGTTGAAGATTTCTTGATGTCTTACCAGTCAGATGGTGTGTAGTATCCTAGAGATGTTATCTGATAGCACTGCTGCTCCAACTCTGCTGGGGTGCAGGCCATCAGGGCGGAAGAACCTAGGACGCTCCCAGAAACAGTTCCAGTTATTAACAAAGAGAAGTTTATGTTCTCGACACCATGACTGTAACCATTCATTTAGAGCTAAAAGTCTACTAAACTTCTCAGCCCCTCGCTGGTAAGTGGGAAGAGGTCCTGACACAATGATCCTCGTTGTGGGTGATGTGCTGCGTACCGTCTCCACCAGGATCCTGAAGTCCCTCTTTAAGATCTCCGTTTGCCGCAGCCTGGTGTCGTTTGATCCGGCATGGAGAACAACCGCTCCGAAGTTCTCGTTCAGGATCGCGGGTACCTGCGCAGCGACATCCAGAACACGAGCACCAGGAAAACAGCGAGTGTGCACCTTACCTTTAGCTCGGGTAGCGCGGACATGCCGGACGATGGAATCTCCGAGAATAACAGTGTCGCGTTCCGTCTCGCGGAGGGGGACGAAGCGGTTCTCGGTCGAGATCTCGAAGGCCGGTGGTGGAGGTGGAGACGTCCTCGATCGGGGCTTGGCTTGTCTCTTCCGCCGCGGTCGCATCCAGGGTCCATGTTGCACCGGTGCCGGAGTTGTAGGTGCGCTGGGCCTGGGCATAGAAGCACGCGGAGTTGATGTGCTGGGAGCGTTAGGTTCAACCCGGGAGTTTACCTGGGATGAGTGCGCGTCCGCCCGGGATGTTTCTAGCACCGCTTTCCGCTCTCGCAGCCGGTCATGCTTTACATGCAGCTCGCGAATCTGTTTCTCCAATGCCTCCATCTCCAACGCCACCGTTTGCAACTCGAACGAGTCCTCACCTGTGCTCGAATGCAGACAAACAACCGGCATAGTGCTTATCGTCACGAACAGATTTATTATACAGAGATGTGAGTGAGAGAAAATAAATATAAACAACACTAGTTATAGTCGAGTTAACTAACTACAGGCACAAGTCAGGAAGACAAAAACAATTAAGGATTATTAAAAGAGGAAAAACGGATGGATAGATAGCAAAGTTTGTTTGAAAGACACCGAGAGAGATACAAACACGTAACTCGCGGCAAACAAGTCAAACACAGGAAGCTACGTCACAGGAAGCTACGTCAAGAGTGTCACTGGAGTGTTCTGGAGTGTAATAGTCCAGAATTCTAGTCAGCTTCCCCGCTTTACGGCCTGGACTGGACATATGTAACGCTGCGGGTTGGTCCACCCCTTTGACCTTCATCAGGTTTTACGACCTCGACATCAGAGCCACTCCCGGCTCCTCGGACCTGCACGCTGGTGGTGCCCAGACTCACTAGGCAGGGACTGGTCAGTATGGTGTGATCGTATGCTCGTTCCCAAAGCGTTTTGATGCAGCTCGAGTTCCTGAAAGGGAATATCTCTAAATTACGTATGTAACCCTAGTTTCATGAAGGAACGAGACGCTGCGTCTCCAACCCTACACCCTGCATCCCTGAAAGCGCTTACCTTCTCTTTCCTCAGAAGCTAATGTTGCTACCATTGCTTGGCCATTTTGTAGCTTTCTGGTTTACGCGACGTTGCCTGCCGATGATGTCACGACTTGTTGATTGGCCCGATTTTACACGTGATTCAGAGCTTGGACAATGTGGGGCGTTCCAAAAGCGTTTTGACGCAGCGTCTCATTCCTTCAGGGAACTAGGGTTACACGCGTAACCTAGAGACGTTCCCTTTTAGGAACTCCAGCTGCTTTGCAACACTTTGGGAACGCTTCCATTTTCCGCTCTGAGTCACATGTTTAATCTGGCCAATGGATATGTCATGGGGCTCGCAGGTGGATCCGACAGAGGGCCTGAGGACGGGTGCATCCCTTTCTCACCTGCCTTTGCGACGCAGGGTCTCGTTCCATCTGGGAACCCAGGTTACAT
>NW_028149104.1:0-67500 GCF_946808225.1 Silurus aristotelis
CAAGTACTAACCAGGCCCGACCCTGCTTAGCTTCCGAGATCAGACGAGATCGAGCGTTCTCAGAGTGGTATGGCCGTAAGCGAGATTTGTGCTTCGAAATTGCCAATTTATTTTTGCTTGTCAGCGTGTTTGTTTGCTTATATGCCTTTCCTGCTATTCCAGTTAAACTTTTATCACACTTTATTCACCACGGTACCTGTTCGTCCTTAAATTAAGCCTGAAAGCAAAGAAAAAAAAATTAAAGCTTACAGCACCTGGTATTCCCAGGCGGTCTACCATCCAAGTACTAACCAGGCCCGACCCTGCTTAGCTTCCGAGATCAGACGAGATCGAGCGTTCTCAGAGTGGTATGGCCGTAAGCAAGATTCGCACCTCGAAATTGCCCATTTATTTTTGCTTGTCAGCGTGTTTGTTTGCTTATATGCCTTTCCTGCTATTCCAGTTCAACTTTTATCACACTTTATCCACAACGGTAAATGTTTGTCCTTAAATTAAGCATGAAAGCAAAGAAAAAAAAATTAAAGCTTACAGCACCTGGTATTCCCAGGCGGTCTCCCATCCAAGTACTAACCAGGCCCGACCCTGCTTAGCTTCCGAGAGCAGACGAGATCGAGCGTTCTCAGAGTGGTATGGCCGTAAGCGAGATACGTGCTTCGAAATTGCCCATTTATTTTTGCTTCTCAGTGTGTTTGTTTACTTATATGCCTTTCCTGCTATTTCAGTTCAACTTTTATCACACTTTATCCACAACGGTAAATATTCGTCCTTAAATTAAGCATTAAAGCAAAGAAAAAAAATTCAAGCTTACAGCACCTGGTATTCCCAGGCGGTCTCCCATCCAAGTACTAACCAGGCCCGACCCTGCTTAGCTTCCGAGATCAGACGAGATCGAGCGTTCTCAGAGTGGTATGGCCGTAAGCAAGATTCGCACCTCGAAATTGCCCATTTATTTTTGCTTGTCAGCGTGTTTGTTTGCTTATATGCCTTTCCTGCTATTCCAGTTCAACTTTTATCACACTTTATCCACAACGGTAAATGTTTGTCCTTAAATTAAGCATGAAAGCAAAGAAAAAAAAATTAAAGCTTACAGCACCTGGTATTCCCAGGCGGTCTCCCATCCAAGTACTAACCAGGCCCGACCCTGCTTAGCTTCCGAGATCAGACGAGATCGAGCGTTCTCAGAGTGGTATGGCCGTAAGCGAGATACGTGCTTCGAAATTGCCCATTTATTTTTGCTTCTCAGTGTGTTTGTTTGCTTATATGCCTTTCCTGCTATTTCAGTTCAACTTTTATCACACTTTATCCACAACGGTAAATGTTCGTCCTTAAATTAAGCATTAAAGCAAAGAAAAAAAATTCAAGCTTACAGCACCTGGTATTCCCAGGCGGTCTCCCATCCAAGTACTAACCAGGCCCGACCCTGCTTAGCTTCCGAGATCAGACGAGATCGAGCGTTCTCAGAGTGGTATGGCCGTAAGCAAGATTCGCACCTCGAAATTGCCCATTTATTTTTGCTTGTCAGCGTGTTTGTTTGCTTATATGCCTTTCCTGCTATTACAGTTCAACTTTTATCACACTTTATCCACAACGGTAAATGTTTGTCCTTAAATTAAGCATGAAAGCAAAGAAAAAAAAATTAAAGCTTACAGCACCTGGTATTCCCAGGCGGTCTCCCATCCAAGTACTGACCAGGCCCGACCCTGCTTAGCTTCCGAGATCAGACGAGATCGAGCGTTCTCAGAGTGGTATGGCCGTAAGCGAGATTCGCGCTTTAAACTTGCCCATTTATTTTTGCTTGTCAGCATGTTTGTTTGCTCATATGTCTTTCCTGCTATTCCAGTTCAACTTTTATCACACTTTATCCACAACGGTAAATGTTCGTCCTTAAATTAAGTATGAAAGCAAAGAAAAAAAAAATTAAAGCTTACAGCACCTGGTATTCCCAGGCGGTCTCCCATCCAAGTACTAACCAGGCCCGACCCTGCTTAGCTTCCGAGATCAGACGAGATCGAGCGTTCTCAGAGTGGTATGGCCGTAAGCGAGATTTGTGCTTCGAAATTGCCAATTTATTTTTGCTTGTCAGCGTGTTTGTTTGCTTATATGCCTTTCCTGCTATTCCAGTTAAACTTTTATCACACTTTATTCACCACGGTACCTGTTCGTCCTTAAATTAAGCCTGAAAGCAAAGAAAAAAAAATTAAAGCTTACAGCACCTGGTATTCCCAGGCGGTCTCCCATCCAAGTACTAACCAGGCCCGACCCTGCTTAGCTTCCGAGATCAGACGAGATCGAGCGTTCTCAGAGTGGTATGGCCGTAATCGAGATATGTGCTTCGAAATTGGCCATTTGTTTTTGTTGTCATCATGTTTGTTTGCTCATATGCCTTTCCTGCTATTCCAGATCAACTTTTATCACACTTTATTCACCACGGTAAATGTTCATCCTTAAATTAAGCCTGAAAGCAAAGAAAAAAAGTTAAAGCTTACAGCACCTGGTATTCCCAGGCGGTCTCCCATCCAAGTACTAACCAGGCCCGACCCTGCTTAGCTTCCGAGATCAGACGAGATCGAGCGTTCTCAGAGTGGTATGGCCGTAAGCGAGATTTGTGCTTCGAAATTGCCAATTTATTTTTGCTTGTCAGCGTGTTTGTTTGCTTATATGCCTTTCCTGCTATTCCAGTTAAACTTTTATCACACTTTATTCACCACGGTACCTGTTCGTCCTTAAATTAAGCCTGAAAGCAAAGAAAAAAAAATTAAAGCTTACAGCACCTGGTATTCCCAGGCGGTCTCCCATCCAAGTACTAACCAGGCCCGACCCTGCTTAGCTTCCGAGATCAGACGAGATCGAGCGTTCTCAGAGTGGTATGGCCGTAATCGAGATATGTGCTTCGAAATTGGCCATTTGTTTTTGTTGTCATCATGTTTGTTCGCTCATATGCCTTTCCTGCTATTCCAGATCAACTTTTATCACACTTTATTCACCACGGTAAATGTTCATCCTTAAATTAAGCCTGAAAGCAAAGAAAAAAAAGTTAAAGCTTACAGCACCTGGTATTCCCAGGCGGTCTCCCATCCAAGTACTAACCAGGCCCGACCCTGCTTAGCTTCCGAGATCAGACGAGATCGAGCGTTCTCAGAGTGGTATGGCCGTAAGCAAGATTCGCACCTCGAAATTGCCCATTTATTTTTGCTTGTCAGCGTGTTTGTTTGCTTATATGCCTTTCCTGCTATTCCAGTTCAACTTTTATCACACTTTATCCACAACGGTAAATGTTTGTCCTTAAATTAAGCATGAAAGCAAAGAAAAAAAAATTAAAGCTTACAGCACCTGGTATTCCCAGGCGGTCTCCCATCCAAGTACTGACCAGGCCCGACCCTGCTTAGCTTCCGAGATCAGACGAGATCGAGCGTTCTCAGAGTGGTATGGCCGTAAGCGAGATACGTGCTTCGAAATTGCCCATTTATTTTTGCTTCTCAGTGTGTTTGTTTGCTTATATGCCTTTCCTGCTATTTCAGTTCAACTTTTATCACACTTTATCCACAACGGTAAATGTTCGTCCTTAAATTAAGCATTAAAGCAAAGAAAAAAAATTCAAGCTTACAGCACCTGGTATTCCCAGGCGGTCTCCCATCCAAGTACTAAGCAGGCCCGACCCTGCTTAGCTTCCGAGATCAGACGAGATCGAGCGTTCTCAGAGTGGTATGGCCGTAAGCAAGATTCGCACCTCGAAATTGCCCATTTATTTTTGCTTGTCAGCGTGTTTGTTTGCTTATATGCCTTTCCTGCTATTCCAGTTCAACTTTTATCACACTTTATCCACAACGGTAAATGTTTGTCCTTAAATTAAGCATGAAAGCAAAGAAAAAAAAATTAAAGCTTACAGCACCTGGTATTCCCAGGCGGTCTCCCATCCAAGTACTGACCAGGCCCGACCCTGCTTAGCTTCCGAGATCAGACGAGATCGAGCGTTCTCAGAGTGGTATGGCCGTAAGCGAGATTCGCGCTTTAAACTTGCCCATTTATTTTTGCTTGTCAGCATGTTTGTTTGCTCATATGTCTTTCCTGCTATTCCAGTTCAACTTTTATCACACTTTATCCACAACGGTAATTGTTCGTCCTTAAATTAAGCCTGAAAGCAAAGAAAAAAAAATTAAAGCTTACAGCACCTGGTATTCCCAGGCGGTCTCCCATCCAAGTACTAACCAGGCCCGACCCTGCTTAGCTTCCGAGATCAGACGAGATCGAGCGTTCTCAGAGTGGTATGGCCGTAAGCAAGATTCGCACCTCGAAATTGCCCATTTATTTTTGCTTGTCAGCGTGTTTGTTTGCTTATATGCCTTTCCTGCTATTCCAGTTCAACTTTTATCACACTTTATCCACAACGGTAAATGTTCGTCCTTAAATTAAGTATGAAAGCAAAGAAAAAAAAAATTAAAGCTTACAGCACCTGGTATTCCCAGGCGGTCTCCCATCCAAGTACTAACCAGGCCCGACCCTGCTTAGCTTCCGAGATCAGACGAGATCGAGCGTTCTCAGAGTGGTATGGCCGTAAGCGAGATTTGTGCTTCGAAATTGCCAATTTATTTTTGCTTGTCAGCGTGTTTGTTTGCTTATATGCCTTTCCTGCTATTCCAGTTAAACTTTTATCACACTTTATTCACCACGGTACCTGTTCGTCCTTAAATTAAGCCTGAAAGCAAAGAAAAAAAAATTAAAGCTTACAGCACCTGGTATTCCCAGGCGGTCTCCCATCCAAGTACTAACCAGGCCCGACCCTGCTTAGCTTCCGAGATCAGACGAGATCGAGCGTTCTCAGAGTGGTATGGCCGTAATCGAGATATGTGCTTCGAAATTGGCCATTTGTTTTTGTTGTCATCATGTTTGTTTGCTCATATGCCTTTCCTGCTATTCCAGATCAACTTTTATCACACTTTATTCACCACGGTAAATGTTCATCCTTAAATTAAGCCTGAAAGCAAAGAAAAAAAAGTTAAAGCTTACAGCACCTGGTATTCCCAGGCGGTCTCCCATCCAAGTACTAACCAGGCCCGACCCTGCTTAGCTTCCGAGATCAGACGAGATCGAGCGTTCTCAGAGTGGTATGGCCGTAAGCAAGATTCGCACCTCGAAATTGCCCATTTATTTTTGCTTGTCAGCGTGTTTGTTTGCTTATATGCCTTTCCTGCTATTCCAGTTCAACTTTTATCACACTTTATCCACAACGGTAAATGTTTGTCCTTAAATTAAGCATGAAAGCAAAGAAAAAAAAATTAAAGCTTACAGCACCTGGTATTCCCAGGCGGTCTCCCATCCAAGTACTGACCAGGCCCGACCCTGCTTAGCTTCCGAGATCAGACGAGATCGAGCGTTCTCAGAGTGGTATGGCCGTAAGCGAGATACGTGCTTCGAAATTGCCCATTTATTTTTGCTTCTCAGTGTGTTTGTTTGCTTATATGCCTTTCCTGCTATTTCAGTTCAACTTTTATCACACTTTATCCACAACGGTAAATGTTCGTCCTTAAATTAAGCATTAAAGCAAAGAAAAAAAATTCAAGCTTACAGCACCTGGTATTCCCAGGCGGTCTCCCATCCAAGTACTAAGCAGGCCCGACCCTGCTTAGCTTCCGAGATCAGACGAGATCGAGCGTTCTCAGAGTGGTATGGCCGTAAGCAAGATTCGCACCTCGAAATTGCCCATTTATTTTTGCTTGTCAGCGTGTTTGTTTGCTTATATGCCTTTCCTGCTATTCCAGTTCAACTTTTATCACACTTTATCCACAACGGTAAATGTTTGTCCTTAAATTAAGCATGAAAGCAAAGAAAAAAAAATTAAAGCTTACAGCACCTGGTATTCCCAGGCGGTCTCCCATCCAAGTACTGACCAGGCCCGACCCTGCTTAGCTTCCGAGATCAGACGAGATCGAGCGTTCTCAGAGTGGTATGGCCGTAAGCGAGATTCGCGCTTTAAACTTGCCCATTTATTTTTGCTTGTCAGCATGTTTGTTTGCTCATATGTCTTTCCTGCTATTCCAGTTCAACTTTTATCACACTTTATCCACAACGGTAATTGTTCGTCCTTAAATTAAGCCTGAAAGCAAAGAAAAAAAAATTAAAGCTTACAGCACCTGGTATTCCCAGGCGGTCTCCCATCCAAGTACTAACCAGGCCCGACCCTGCTTAGCTTCCGAGATCAGACGAGATCGAGCGTTCTCAGAGTGGTATGGCCGTAAGCAAGATTCGCACCTCGAAATTGCCCATTTATTTTTGCTTGTCAGCGTGTTTGTTTGCTTATATGCCTTTCCTGCTATTCCAGTTCAACTTTTATCACACTTTATCCACAACGGTAAATGTTCGTCCTTAAATTAAGTATGAAAGCAAAGAAAAAAAAAATTAAAGCTTACAGCACCTGGTATTCCCAGGCGGTCTCCCATCCAAGTACTAACCAGGCCCGACCCTGCTTAGCTTCCGAGATCAGACGAGATCGAGCGTTCTCAGAGTGGTATGGCCGTAAGCGAGATTTGTGCTTCGAAATTGCCAATTTATTTTTGCTTGTCAGCGTGTTTGTTTGCTTATATGCCTTTCCTGCTATTCCAGTTAAACTTTTATCACACTTTATTCACCACGGTACCTGTTCGTCCTTAAATTAAGCCTGAAAGCAAAGAAAAAAAAATTAAAGCTTACAGCACCTGGTATTCCCAGGCGGTCTCCCATCCAAGTACTAACCAGGCCCGACCCTGCTTAGCTTCCGAGATCAGACGAGATCGAGCGTTCTCAGAGTGGTATGGCCGTAATCGAGATATGTGCTTCGAAATTGGCCATTTGTTTTTGTTGTCATCATGTTTGTTTGCTCATATGCCTTTCCTGCTATTCCAGATCAACTTTTATCACACTTTATTCACCACGGTAAATGTTCATCCTTAAATTAAGCCTGAAAGCAAAGAAAAAAAAGTTAAAGCTTACAGCACCTGGTATTCCCAGGCGGTCTCCCATCCAAGTACTAACCAGGCCCGACCCTGCTTAGCTTCCGAGATCAGACGAGATCGAGCGTTCTCAGAGTGGTATGGCCGTAAGCAAGATTCGCACCTCGAAATTGCCCATTTATTTTTGCTTGTCAGCGTGTTTGTTTGCTTATATGCCTTTCCTGCTATTCCAGTTCAACTTTTATCACACTTTATCCACAACGGTAAATGTTTGTCCTTAAATTAAGCATGAAAGCAAAGAAAAAAAAATTAAAGCTTACAGCACCTGGTATTCCCAGGCGGTCTCCCATCCAAGTACTAACCAGGCCCGACCCTGCTTAGCTTCCGAGATCAGACGAGATCGAGCGTTCTCAGAGTGGTATGGCCGTAAGCGAGATACGTGCTTCGAAATTGCCCATTTATTTTTGCTTCTCAGTGTGTTTGTTTGCTTATATGCCTTTCCTGCTATTTCAGTTCAACTTTTATCACACTTTATCCACAACGGTAAATGTTCGTCCTTAAATTAAGCATTAAAGCAAAGAAAAAAAATTCAAGCTTACAGCACCTGGTATTCCCAGGCGGTCTCCCATCCAAGTACTAACCAGGCCCGACCCTGCTTAGCTTCCGAGATCAGACGAGATCGAGCGTTCTCAGAGTGGTATGGCCGTAAGCAAGATTCGCACCTCGAAATTGCCCATTTATTTTTGCTTGTCAGCGTGTTTGTTTGCTTATATGCCTTTCCTGCTATTCCAGTTCAACTTTTATCACACTTTATCCACAACGGTAAATGTTTGTCCTTAAATTAAGCATGAAAGCAAAGAAAAAAAAATTAAAGCTTACAGCACCTGGTATTCCCAGGCGGTCTCCCATCCAAGTACTGACCAGGCCCGACCCTGCTTAGCTTCCGAGATCAGACGAGATCGAGCGTTCTCAGAGTGGTATGGCCGTAAGCGAGATTCGCGCTTTAAACTTGCCCATTTATTTTTGCTTGTCAGCATGTTTGTTTGCTCATATGTCTTTCCTGCTATTCCAGTTCAACTTTTATCACACTTTATCCACAACGGTAATTGTTCGTCCTTAAATTAAGCCTGAAAGCAAAGAAAAAAAAATTAAAGCTTACAGCACCTGGTATTCCCAGGCGGTCTCCCATCCAAGTACTAACCAGGCCCGACCCTGCTTAGCTTCCGAGATCAGACGAGATCGAGCGTTCTCAGAGTGGTATGGCCGTAAGCAAGATTCGCACCTCGAAATTGCCCATTTATTTTTGCTTGTCAGCGTGTTTGTTTGCTTATATGCCTTTCCTGCTATTCCAGTTCAACTTTTATCACACTTTATCCACAACGGTAAATGTTCGTCCTTAAATTAAGTATGAAAGCAAAGAAAAAAAAAATTAAAGCTTACAGCACCTGGTATTCCCAGGCGGTCTCCCATCCAAGTACTAACCAGGCCCGACCCTGCTTAGCTTCCGAGATCAGACGAGATCGAGCGTTCTCAGAGTGGTATGGCCGTAAGCGAGATTTGTGCTTCGAAATTGCCAATTTTTTTTTGCTTGTCAGCGTGTTTGTTTGCTTATATGCCTTTCCTGCTATTCCAGTTAAACTTTTATCACACTTTATTCACCACGGTACCTGTTCGTCCTTAAATTAAGCCTGAAAGCAAAGAAAAAAAAATTAAAGCTTACAGCACCTGGTATTCCCAGGCGGTCTCCCATCCAAGTACTAACCAGGCCCGACCCTGCTTAGCTTCCGAGATCAGACGAGATCGAGCGTTCTCAGAGTGGTATGGCCGTAATCGAGATATGTGCTTCGAAATTGGCCATTTGTTTTTGTTGTCATCATGTTTGTTTGCTCATATGCCTTTCCTGCTATTCCAGATCAACTTTTATCACACTTTATTCACCACGGTAAATGTTCATCCTTAAATTAAGCCTGAAAGCAAAGAAAAAAAAGTTAAAGCTTACAGCACCTGGTATTCCCAGGCGGTCTCCCATCCAAGTACTAACCAGGCCCGACCCTGCTTAGCTTCCGAGATCAGACGAGATCGAGCGTTCTCAGAGTGGTATGGCCGTAAGCAAGATTCGCACCTCGAAATTGCCCATTTATTTTTGCTTGTCAGCGTGTTTGTTTGCTTATATGCCTTTCCTGCTATTCCAGTTCAACTTTTATCACACTTTATCCACAACGGTAAATGTTTGTCCTTAAATTAAGCATGAAAGCAAAGAAAAAAAAGTTAAAGCTTACAGCACCTGGTATTCCCAGGCGGTCTCCCATCCAAGTACTAACCAGGCCCGACCCTGCTTAGCTTCCGAGATCAGACGAGATCGAGCGTTCTCAGAGTGGTATGGCCGTAAGCGAGATTTGTGCTTCGAAATTGCCAATTTATTTTTGCTTGTCAGCGTGTTTGTTTGCTTATATGCCTTTCCTGCTATTCCAGTTAAACTTTTATCACACTTTATTCACCACGGTACCTGTTCGTCCTTAAATTAAGCCTGAAAGCAAAGAAAAAAAAATTAAAGCTTACAGCACCTGGTATTCCCAGGCGGTCTCCCATCCAAGTACTAACCAGGCCCGACCCTGCTTAGCTTCCGAGATCAGACGAGATCGAGCGTTCTCAGAGTGGTATGGCCGTAATCGAGATATGTGCTTCGAAATTGGCCATTTGTTTTTGTTGTCATCATGTTTGTTTGCTCATATGCCTTTCCTGCTATTCCAGATCAACTTTTATCACACTTTATTCACCACGGTAAATGTTCATCCTTAAATTAAGCCTGAAAGCAAAGAAAAAAAAGTTAAAGCTTACAGCACCTGGTATTCCCAGGCGGTCTCCCATCCAAGTACTAACCAGGCCCGACCCTGCTTAGCTTCCGAGATCAGACGAGATCGAGCGTTCTCAGAGTGGTATGGCCGTAAGCGAGATTTGTGCTTCGAAATTGCCAATTTATTTTTGCTTGTCAGCGTGTTTGTTTGCTTATATGCCTTTCCTGCTATTCCAGTTAAACTTTTATCACACTTTATTCACCACGGTACCTGTTCGTCCTTAAATTAAGCCTGAAAGCAAAGAAAAAAAAATTAAAGCTTACAGCACCTGGTATTCCCAGGCGGTCTCCCATCCAAGTACTAACCAGGCCCGACCCTGCTTAGCTTCCGAGATCAGACGAGATCGAGCGTTCTCAGAGTGGTATGGCCGTAATCGAGATATGTGCTTCGAAATTGGCCATTTGTTTTTGTTGTCATCATGTTTGTTTGCTCATATGCCTTTCCTGCTATTCCAGATCAACTTTTATCACACTTTATTCACCACGGTAAATGTTCATCCTTAAATTAAGCCTGAAAGCAAAGAAAAAAAAGTTAAAGCTTACAGCACCTGGTATTCCCAGGCGGTCTCCCATCCAAGTACTAACCAGGCCCGACCCTGCTTAGCTTCCGAGATCAGACGAGATCGAGCGTTCTCAGAGTGGTATGGCCGTAAGCAAGATTCGCACCTCGAAATTGCCCATTTATTTTTGCTTGTCAGCGTGTTTGTTTGCTTATATGCCTTTCCTGCTATTCCAGTTCAACTTTTATCACACTTTATCCACAACGGTAAATGTTTGTCCTTAAATTAAGCATGAAAGCAAAGAAAAAAAAATTAAAGCTTACAGCACCTGGTATTCCCAGGCGGTCTCCCATCCAAGTACTGACCAGGCCCGACCCTGCTTAGCTTCCGAGATCAGACGAGATCGAGCGTTCTCAGAGTGGTATGGCCGTAAGCGAGATACGTGCTTCGAAATTGCCCATTTATTTTTGCTTCTCAGTGTGTTTGTTTGCTTATATGCCTTTCCTGCTATTTCAGTTCAACTTTTATCACACTTTATCCACAACGGTAAATGTTCGTCCTTAAATTAAGCATTAAAGCAAAGAAAAAAAATTCAAGCTTACAGCACCTGGTATTCCCAGGCGGTCTCCCATCCAAGTACTAAGCAGGCCCGACCCTGCTTAGCTTCCGAGATCAGACGAGATCGAGCGTTCTCAGAGTGGTATGGCCGTAAGCAAGATTCGCACCTCGAAATTGCCCATTTATTTTTGCTTGTCAGCGTGTTTGTTTGCTTATATGCCTTTCCTGCTATTCCAGTTCAACTTTTATCACACTTTATCCACAACGGTAAATGTTTGTCCTTAAATTAAGCATGAAAGCAAAGAAAAAAAAATTAAAGCTTACAGCACCTGGTATTCCCAGGCGGTCTCCCATCCAAGTACTGACCAGGCCCGACCCTGCTTAGCTTCCGAGATCAGACGAGATCGAGCGTTCTCAGAGTGGTATGGCCGTAAGCGAGATTCGCGCTTTAAACTTGCCCATTTATTTTTGCTTGTCAGCATGTTTGTTTGCTCATATGTCTTTCCTGCTATTCCAGTTCAACTTTTATCACACTTTATCCACAACGGTAATTGTTCGTCCTTAAATTAAGCCTGAAAGCAAAGAAAAAAAAATTAAAGCTTACAGCACCTGGTATTCCCAGGCGGTCTCCCATCCAAGTACTAACCAGGCCCGACCCTGCTTAGCTTCCGAGATCAGACGAGATCGAGCGTTCTCAGAGTGGTATGGCCGTAAGCAAGATTCGCACCTCGAAATTGCCCATTTATTTTTGCTTGTCAGCGTGTTTGTTTGCTTATATGCCTTTCCTGCTATTCCAGTTCAACTTTTATCACACTTTATCCACAACGGTAAATGTTCGTCCTTAAATTAAGTATGAAAGCAAAGAAAAAAAAAATTAAAGCTTACAGCACCTGGTATTCCCAGGCGGTCTCCCATCCAAGTACTAACCAGGCCCGACCCTGCTTAGCTTCCGAGATCAGACGAGATCGAGCGTTCTCAGAGTGGTATGGCCGTAAGCGAGATTTGTGCTTCGAAATTGCCAATTTTTTTTTGCTTGTCAGCGTGTTTGTTTGCTTATATGCCTTTCCTGCTATTCCAGTTAAACTTTTATCACACTTTATTCACCACGGTACCTGTTCGTCCTTAAATTAAGCCTGAAAGCAAAGAAAAAAAAATTAAAGCTTACAGCACCTGGTATTCCCAGGCGGTCTCCCATCCAAGTACTAACCAGGCCCGACCCTGCTTAGCTTCCGAGATCAGACGAGATCGAGCGTTCTCAGAGTGGTATGGCCGTAATCGAGATATGTGCTTCGAAATTGGCCATTTGTTTTTGTTGTCATCATGTTTGTTTGCTCATATGCCTTTCCTGCTATTCCAGATCAACTTTTATCACACTTTATTCACCACGGTAAATGTTCATCCTTAAATTAAGCCTGAAAGCAAAGAAAAAAAAGTTAAAGCTTACAGCACCTGGTATTCCCAGGCGGTCTCCCATCCAAGTACTAACCAGGCCCGACCCTGCTTAGCTTCCGAGATCAGACGAGATCGAGCGTTCTCAGAGTGGTATGGCCGTAAGCAAGATTCGCACCTCGAAATTGCCCATTTATTTTTGCTTGTCAGCGTGTTTGTTTGCTTATATGCCTTTCCTGCTATTCCAGTTCAACTTTTATCACACTTTATCCACAACGGTAAATGTTTGTCCTTAAATTAAGCATGAAAGCAAAGAAAAAAAAATTAAAGCTTACAGCACCTGGTATTCCCAGGCGGTCTCCCATCCAAGTACTGACCAGGCCCGACCCTGCTTAGCTTCCGAGATCAGACGAGATCGAGCGTTCTCAGAGTGGTATGGCCGTAAGCGAGATGCGTGCTTCGAAATTGCCCATTTATTTTTGCTTCTCAGTGTGTTTGTTTGCTTATATGCCTTTCCTGCTATTTCAGTTCAACTTTTATCACACTTTATCCACAACGGTAAATGTTCGTCCTTAAATTAAGCATTAAAGCAAAGAAAAAAAATTCAAGCTTACAGCACCTGGTATTCCCAGGCAGTCTCCCATCCAAGTACTAAGCAGGCCCGACCCTGCTTAGCTTCCGAGATCAGACGAGATCGAGCGTTCTCAGAGTGGTATGGCCGTAAGCAAGATTCGCACCTCGAAATTGCCCATTTATTTTTGCTTGTCAGCGTGTTTGTTTGCTTATATGCCTTTCCTGCTATTCCAGTTCAACTTTTATCACACTTTATCCACAACGGTAAATGTTTGTCCTTAAATTAAGCATGAAAGCAAAGAAAAAAAAATTAAAGCTTACAGCACCTGGTATTCCCAGGCGGTCTCCCATCCAAGTACTGACCAGGCCCGACCCTGCTTAGCTTCCGAGATCAGACGAGATCGAGCGTTCTCAGAGTGGTATGGCCGTAAGCGAGATTCGCGCTTCAAAATTGCCCATTTATTTTTGCTTGTCAGCATGTTTGTTTGCTCATATGTCTTTCCTGCTATTCCAGTTCAACTTTTATCACACTTTATCCACAACGGTAATTGTTCGTCCTTAAATTAAGCCTGAAAGCAAAGAAAAAAAATTTAAAGCTTACAGCACCTGGTATTCCCAGACGGTCTCCCATCCAAGTACTAACCAGGCCCGACCCTGCTTAGCTTCCGAGATCAGACGAGATCGAGCGTTCTCAGAGTGGTATGGCCGTAAGCAAGATTCGCACCTCGAAATTGCCCATTTATTTTTGCTTGTCAGCGTGTTTGTTTGCTTATATGCCTTTCCTGCTATTCCAGTTCAACTTTTATCACACTTTATCCACAACGGTAAATGTTCGTCCTTAAATTAAGTATGAAAGCAAAGAAAAAAAAAATTAAAGCTTACAGCACCTGGTATTCCCAGGCGGTCTCCCATCCAAGTACTAACCAGGCCCGACCCTGCTTAGCTTCCGAGATCAGACGAGATCGAGCGTTCTCAGAGTGGTATGGCCGTAAGCGAGATTTGTGCTTCGAAATTGCCAATTTATTTTTGCTTGTCAGCGTGTTTGTTTGCTTATATGCCTTTCCTGCTATTCCAGTTAAACTTTTATCACACTTTATTCACCACGGTACCTGTTCGTCCTTAAATTAAGCCTGAAAGCAAAGAAAAAAAAATTAAAGCTTACAGCACCTGGTATTCCCAGGCGGTCTCCCATCCAAGTACTAACCAGGCCCGACCCTGCTTAGCTTCCGAGATCAGACGAGATCGAGCGTTCTCAGAGTGGTATGGCCGTAATCGAGATATGTGCTTCGAAATTGGCCATTTGTTTTTGTTGTCATCATGTTTGTTTGCTCATATGCCTTTCCTGCTATTCCAGATCAACTTTTATCACACTTTATTCACCACGGTAAATGTTCATCCTTAAATTAAGCCTGAAAGCAAAGAAAAAAAAGTTAAAGCTTACAGCACCTGGTATTCCCAGGCGGTCTCCCATCCAAGTACTAACCAGGCCCGACCCTGCTTAGCTTCCGAGATCAGACGAGATCGAGCGTTCTCAGAGTGGTATGGCCGTAAGCAAGATTCGCACCTCGAAATTGCCCATTTATTTTTGCTTGTCAGCGTGTTTGTTTGCTTATATGCCTTTCCTGCTATTCCAGTTCAACTTTTATCACACTTTATCCACAACGGTAAATGTTTGTCCTTAAATTAAGCATGAAAGCAAAGAAAAAAAAATTAAAGCTTACAGCACCTGGTATTCCCAGGCGGTCTCCCATCCAAGTACTAACCAGGCCCGACCCTGCTTAGCTTCCGAGATCAGACGAGATCGAGCGTTCTCAGAGTGGTATGGCCGTAAGCGAGATACGTGCTTCGAAATTGCCCATTTATTTTTGCTTCTCAGTGTGTTTGTTTGCTTATATGCCTTTCCTGCTATTTCAGTTCAACTTTTATCACACTTTATCCACAACGGTAAATGTTCGTCCTTAAATTAAGCATTAAAGCAAAGAAAAAAAATTCAAGCTTACAGCACCTGGTATTCCCAGGCGGTCTACCATCCAAGTACTAACCAGGCCCGACCCTGCTTAGCTTCCGAGATCAGACGAGATCGAGCGTTCTCAGAGTGGTATGGCCGTAAGCAAGATTCGCACCTCGAAATTGCCCATTTATTTTTGCTTGTCAGCGTGTTTGTTTGCTTATATGCCTTTCCTGCTATTCCAGTTCAACTTTTATCACACTTTATCCACAACGGTAAATGTTTGTCCTTAAATTAAGCATGAAAGCAAAGAAAAAAAAATTAAAGCTTACAGCACCTGGTATTCCCAGGCGGTCTCCCATCCAAGTACTGACCAGGCCCGACCCTGCTTAGCTTCCGAGATCAGACGAGATCGAGCGTTCTCAGAGTGGTATGGCCGTAAGCGAGATTCGCGCTTCAAAATTGCCCATTTATTTTTGCTTGTCAGCATGTTTGTTTGCTCATATGTCTTTCCTGCTATTCCAGTTCAACTTTTATCACACTTTATCCACAACGGTAATTGTTCGTCCTTAAATTAAGCCTGAAAGCAAAGAAAAAAAAATTAAAGCTTACAGCACCTGGTATTCCCAGGCGGTCTCCCATCCAAGTACTAACCAGGCCCGACCCTGCTTAGCTTCCGAGATCAGACGAGATCGAGCGTTCTCAGAGTGGTATGGCCGTAAGCGAGATTCGCACCTCGAAATTGCCCATTTATTTTTGCTTGTCAGCGTGTTTGTTTGCTTATATGCCTTTCCTGCTATTCCAGTTCAACTTTTATCACACTTTATCCACAACGGTAAATGTTCGTCCTTAAATTAAGTATGAAAGCAAAGAAAAAAAAAATTAAAGCTTACAGCACCTGGTATTCCCAGGCGGTCTCCCATCCAAGTACTAACCAGGCCCGACCCTGCTTAGCTTCCGAGATCAGACGAGATCGAGCGTTCTCAGAGTGGTATGGCCGTAAGCGAGATTTGTGCTTCGAAATTGCCAATTTTTTTTTGCTTGTCAGCGTGTTTGTTTGCTTATATGCCTTTCCTGCTATTCCAGTTAAACTTTTATCACACTTTATTCACCACGGTACCTGTTCGTCCTTAAATTAAGCCTGAAAGCAAAGAAAAAAAAATTAAAGCTTACAGCACCTGGTATTCCCAGGCGGTCTCCCATCCAAGTACTAACCAGGCCCGACCCTGCTTAGCTTCCGAGATCAGACGAGATCGAGCGTTCTCAGAGTGGTATGGCCGTAATCGAGATATGTGCTTCGAAATTGGCCATTTGTTTTTGTTGTCATCATGTTTGTTTGCTCATATGCCTTTCCTGCTATTCCAGATCAACTTTTATCACACTTTATTCACCACGGTAAATGTTCATCCTTAAATTAAGCCTGAAAGCAAAGAAAAAAAAGTTAAAGCTTACAGCACCTGGTATTCCCAGGCGGTCTCCCATCCAAGTACTAACCAGGCCCGACCCTGCTTAGCTTCCGAGATCAGACGAGATCGAGCGTTCTCAGAGTGGTATGGCCGTAAGCAAGATTCGCACCTCGAAATTGCCCATTTATTTTTGCTTGTCAGCGTGTTTGTTTGCTTATATGCCTTTCCTGCTATTCCAGTTCAACTTTTATCACACTTTATCCACAACGGTAAATGTTTGTCCTTAAATTAAGCATGAAAGCAAAGAAAAAAAAATTAAAGCTTACAGCACCTGGTATTCCCAGGCGGTCTCCCATCCAAGTACTAACCAGGCCCGGCCCTGCTTAGCTTCCGAGATCAGACGAGATCGAGCGTTCTCAGAGTGGTATGGCCGTAAGCGAGATACGTGCTTCGAAATTGCCCATTTATTTTTGCTTCTCAGTGTGTTTGTTTGCTTATATGCCTTTCCTGCTATTTCAGTTCAACTTTTATCACACTTTATCCACAACGGTAAATGTTCGTCCTTAAATTAAGCATTAAAGCAAAGAAAAAAAATTCAAGCTTACAGCACCTGGTATTCCCAGGCGGTCTCCCATCCAAGTACTAACCAGGCCCGACCCTGCTTAGCTTCCGAGATCAGACGAGATCGAGCGTTCTCAGAGTGGTATGGCCGTAAGCAAGATTCGCACCTCGAAATTGCCCATTTATTTTTGCTTGTCAGCGTGTTTGTTTGCTTATATGCCTTTCCTGCTATTCCAGTTCAACTTTTATCACACTTTATCCACAACGGTAAATGTTTGTCCTTAAATTAAGCATGAAAGCAAAGAAAAAAAAATTAAAGCTTACAGCACCTGGTATTCCCAGGCGGTCTCCCATCCAAGTACTGACCAGGCCCGACCCTGCTTAGCTTCCGAGATCAGACGAGATCGAGCGTTCTCAGAGTGGTATGGCCGTAAGCGAGATTCGCGCTTCAAAATTGCCCATTTATTTTTGCTTGTCAGCATGTTTGTTTGCTCATATGTCTTTCCTGCTATTCCAGTTCAACTTTTATCACACTTTATCCACAACGGTAATTGTTCGTCCTTAAATTAAGCCTGAAAGCAAAGAAAAAAAAATTAAAGCTTACAGCACCTGGTATTCCCAGGCGGTCTCCCATCCAAGTACTAACCAGGCCCGACCCTGCTTAGCTTCCGAGATCAGACGAGATCGAGCGTTCTCAGAGTGGTATGGCCGTAAGCGAGATTCGCACCTCGAAATTGCCCATTTATTTTTGCTTGTCAGCGTGTTTGTTTGCTTATATGCCTTTCCTGCTATTCCAGTTCAACTTTTATCACACTTTATCCACAACGGTAAATGTTCGTCCTTAAATTAAGTATGAAAGCAAAGAAAAAAAAAATTAAAGCTTACAGCACCTGGTATTCCCAGGCGGTCTCCCATCCAAGTACTAACCAGGCCCGACCCTGCTTAGCTTCCGAGATCAGACGAGATCGAGCGTTCTCAGAGTGGTATGGCCGTAAGCGAGATTTGTGCTTCGAAATTGCCAATTTTTTTTTGCTTGTCAGCGTGTTTGTTTGCTTATATGCCTTTCCTGCTATTCCAGTTAAACTTTTATCACACTTTATTCACCACGGTACCTGTTCGTCCTTAAATTAAGCCTGAAAGCAAAGAAAAAAAAATTAAAGCTTACAGCACCTGGTATTCCCAGGCGGTCTCCCATCCAAGTACTAACCAGGCCCGACCCTGCTTAGCTTCCGAGATCAGACGAGATCGAGCGTTCTCAGAGTGGTATGGCCGTAATCGAGATATGTGCTTCGAAATTGGCCATTTGTTTTTGTTGTCATCATGTTTGTTTGCTCATATGCCTTTCCTGCTATTCCAGATCAACTTTTATCACACTTTATTCACCACGGTAAATGTTCATCCTTAAATTAAGCCTGAAAGCAAAGAAAAAAAAGTTAAAGCTTACAGCACCTGGTATTCCCAGGCGGTCTCCCATCCAAGTACTAACCAGGCCCGACCCTGCTTAGCTTCCGAGATCAGACGAGATCGAGCGTTCTCAGAGTGGTATGGCCGTAAGCAAGATTCGCACCTCGAAATTGCCCATTTATTTTTGCTTGTCAGCGTGTTTGTTTGCTTATATGCCTTTCCTGCTATTCCAGTTCAACTTTTATCACACTTTATCCACAACGGTAAATGTTTGTCCTTAAATTAAGCATGAAAGCAAAGAAAAAAAAATTAAAGCTTACAGCACCTGGTATTCCCAGGCGGTCTCCCATCCAAGTACTAACCAGGCCCGACCCTGCTTAGCTTCCGAGATCAGACGAGATCGAGCGTTCTCAGAGTGGTATGGCCGTAAGCGAGATACGTGCTTCGAAATTGCCCATTTATTTTTGCTTCTCAGTGTGTTTGTTTGCTTATATGCCTTTCCTGCTATTTCAGTTCAACTTTTATCACACTTTATCCACAACGGTAAATGTTCGTCCTTAAATTAAGCATTAAAGCAAAGAAAAAAAATTCAAGCTTACAGCACCTGGTATTCCCAGGCGGTCTCCCATCCAAGTACTAACCAGGCCCGACCCTGCTTAGCTTCCGAGATCAGACGAGATCGAGCGTTCTCAGAGTGGTATGGCCGTAAGCAAGATTCGCACCTCGAAATTGCCCATTTATTTTTGCTTGTCAGCGTGTTTGTTTGCTTATATGCCTTTCCTGCTATTCCAGTTCAACTTTTATCACACTTTATCCACAACGGTAAATGTTTGTCCTTAAATTAAGCATGAAAGCAAAGAAAAAAAAATTAAAGCTTACAGCACCTGGTATTCCCAGGCGGTCTCCCATCCAAGTACTGACCAGGCCCGACCCTGCTTAGCTTCCGAGATCAGACGAGATCGAGCGTTCTCAGAGTGGTATGGCCGTAAGCGAGATTCGCGCTTTAAACTTGCCCATTTATTTTTGCTTGTCAGCATGTTTGTTTGCTCATATGTCTTTCCTGCTATTCCAGTTCAACTTTTATCACACTTTATCCACAACGGTAATTGTTCGTCCTTAAATTAAGCCTGAAAGCAAAGAAAAAAAATTTAAAGCTTACAGCACCTGGTATTCCCAGGCGGTCTCCCATCCAAGTACTAACCAGGCCCGACCCTGCTTAGCTTCCGAGATCAGACGAGATCGAGCGTTCTCAGAGTGGTATGGCCGTAAGCGAGATTCGCACCTCGAAATTGCCCATTTATTTTTGCTTGTCAGCGTGTTTGTTTGCTTATATGCCTTTCCTGCTATTCCAGTTCAACTTTTATCACACTTTATCCACAACGGTAAATGTTCGTCCTTAAATTAAGTATGAAAGCAAAGAAAAAAAAAATTAAAGCTTACAGCACCTGGTATTCCCAGGCGGTCTCCCATCCAAGTACTAACCAGGCCCGACCCTGCTTAGCTTCCGAGATCAGACGAGATCGAGCGTTCTCAGAGTGGTATGGCCGTAAGCGAGATTTGTGCTTCGAAATTGCCAATTTATTTTTGCTTGTCAGCGTGTTTGTTTGCTTATATGCCTTTCCTGCTATTCCAGTTAAACTTTTATCACACTTTATTCACCACGGTACCTGTTCGTCCTTAAATTAAGCCTGAAAGCAAAGAAAAAAAAATTAAAGCTTACAGCACCTGGTATTCCCAGGCGGTCTCCCATCCAAGTACTAACCAGGCCCGACCCTGCTTAGCTTCCGAGATCAGACGAGATCGAGCGTTCTCAGAGTGGTATGGCCGTAATCGAGATATGTGCTTCGAAATTGGCCATTTGTTTTTGTTGTCATCATGTTTGTTTGCTCATATGCCTTTCCTGCTATTCCAGATCAACTTTTATCACACTTTATTCACCACGGTAAATGTTCATCCTTAAATTAAGCCTGAAAGCAAAGAAAAAAAAGTTAAAGCTTACAGCACCTGGTATTCCCAGGCGGTCTCCCATCCAAGTACTAACCAGGCCCGACCCTGCTTAGCTTCCGAGATCAGACGAGATCGAGCGTTCTCAGAGTGGTATGGCCGTAAGCAAGATTCGCACCTCGAAATTGCCCATTTATTTTTGCTTGTCAGCGTGTTTGTTTGCTTATATGCCTTTCCTGCTATTCCAGTTCAACTTTTATCACACTTTATCCACAACGGTAAATGTTTGTCCTTAAATTAAGCATGAAAGCAAAGAAAAAAAAATTAAAGCTTACAGCACCTGGTATTCCCAGGCGGTCTCCCATCCAAGTACTAACCAGGCCCGACCCTGCTTAGCTTCCGAGATCAGACGAGATCGAGCGTTCTCAGAGTGGTATGGCCGTAAGCGAGATACGTGCTTCGAAATTGCCCATTTATTTTTGCTTCTCAGTGTGTTTGTTTGCTTATATGCCTTTCCTGCTATTTCAGTTCAACTTTTATCACACTTTATCCACAACGGTAAATGTTCGTCCTTAAATTAAGCATTAAAGCAAAGAAAAAAAATTCAAGCTTACAGCACCTGGTATTCCCAGGCGGTCTACCATCCAAGTACTAACCAGGCCCGACCCTGCTTAGCTTCCGAGATCAGACGAGATCGAGCGTTCTCAGAGTGGTATGGCCGTAAGCAAGATTCGCACCTCGAAATTGCCCATTTATTTTTGCTTGTCAGCGTGTTTGTTTGCTTATATGCCTTTCCTGCTATTCCAGTTCAACTTTTATCACACTTTATCCACAACGGTAAATGTTTGTCCTTAAATTAAGCATGAAAGCAAAGAAAAAAAAATTAAAGCTTACAGCACCTGGTATTCCCAGGCGGTCTCCCATCCAAGTACTGACCAGGCCCGACCCTGCTTAGCTTCCGAGATCAGACGAGATCGAGCGTTCTCAGAGTGGTATGGCCGTAAGCGAGATTCGCGCTTCAAAATTGCCCATTTATTTTTGCTTGTCAGCATGTTTGTTTGCTCATATGTCTTTCCTGCTATTCCAGTTCAACTTTTATCACACTTTATCCACAACGGTAATTGTTCGTCCTTAAATTAAGCCTGAAAGCAAAGAAAAAAAAATTAAAGCTTACAGCACCTGGTATTCCCAGGCGGTCTCCCATCCAAGTACTAACCAGGCCCGACCCTGCTTAGCTTCCGAGATCAGATGAGATCGAGCGTTCTCAGAGTGGTATGGCCGTAAGCGAGATTCGCACCTCGAAATTGCCCATTTATTTTTGCTTGTCAGCGTGTTTGTTTGCTTATATGCCTTTCCTGCTATTCCAGTTCAACTTTTATCACACTTTATCCACAACGGTAAATGTTCGTCCTTAAATTAAGTATGAAAGCAAAGAAAAAAAAAATTAAAGCTTACAGCACCTGGTATTCCCAGGCGGTCTCCCATCCAAGTACTAACCAGGCCCGACCCTGCTTAGCTTCCGAGATCAGACGAGATCGAGCGTTCTCAGAGTGGTATGGCCGTAAGCGAGATTTGTGCTTCGAAATTGCCAATTTATTTTTGCTTGTCAGCGTGTTTGTTTGCTTATATGCCTTTCCTGCTATTCCAGTTAAACTTTTATCACACTTTATTCACCACGGTACCTGTTCGTCCTTAAATTAAGCCTGAAAGCAAAGAAAAAAAAATTAAAGCTTACAGCACCTGGTATTCCCAGGCGGTCTCCCATCCAAGTACTAACCAGGCCCGACCCTGCTTAGCTTCCGAGATCAGACGAGATCGAGCGTTCTCAGAGTGGTATGGCCGTAATCGAGATATGTGCTTCGAAATTGGCCATTTGTTTTTGTTGTCATCATGTTTGTTTGCTCATATGCCTTTCCTGCTATTCCAGATCAACTTTTATCACACTTTATTCACCACGGTAAATGTTCATCCTTAAATTAAGCCTGAAAGCAAAGAAAAAAAAGTTAAAGCTTACAGCACCTGGTATTCCCAGGCGGTCTCCCATCCAAGTACTAACCAGGCCCGACCCTGCTTAGCTTCCGAGATCAGACGAGATCGAGCGTTCTCAGAGTGGTATGGCCGTAAGCGAGATTCATGCTTTGAAATTGCCCATTTATTTTAGTTGTCAGCGTGTTTGTTTGCTCATATGCCTTTCCTGCTATTTCAGTTCAACTTTTATCACACTTTATCCGCAACGGTAAATGTTCGTCCTTAAATTAAGTATGAAAGCAAAAAAAATAAAAAATTTAAGCTTACAGCACCTGGTATTCCCAGGCGGTCTCCCATCCAAGTACTAACCAGGCCCGACCCTGCTTAGCTTCCGAGATCAGACGAGATCGAGCGTTCTCAGAGTGGTATGGCCGTAAGCAAGATTCGCACCTCGAAATTGCCCATTTATTTTTGTTTGTCAGCGAGTTTGTTTGCTTATATGCCTTTCCTGCTATTCCAGTTAAACTTTTATCACACTTTATTCACCACGGTACCTGTTCGTCCTTAAATTAAGCCTGAAAGCAAAGAAAAAAAAATTAAAGCTTACAGCACCTGGTATTCCCAGGCGGTCTCCCATCCAAGTACTAACCAGGCCCGACCCTGCTTAGCTTCCGAGATCAGACGAGATCGAGCGTTCTCAGAGTGGTATGGCCGTAATCGAGATATGTGCTTCGAAATTGGCCATTTGTTTTTGTTGTCATCATGTTTGTTTGCTCATATGCCTTTCCTGCTATTCCAGATCAACTTTTATCACACTTTATTCACCACGGTAAATGTTCATCCTTAAATTAAGCCTGAAAGCAAAGAAAAAAAAGTTAAAGCTTACAGCACCTGGTATTCCCAGGCGGTCTCCCATCCAAGTACTAACCAGGCCCGACCCTGCTTAGCTTCCGAGATCAGACGAGATCGAGCGTTCTCAGAGTGGTATGGCCGTAAGCAAGATTCGCACCTCGAAATTGCCCATTTATTTTTGCTTGTCAGCGTGTTTGTTTGCTTATATGCCTTTCCTGCTATTCCAGTTCAACTTTTATCACACTTTATCCACAACGGTAAATGTTTGTCCTTAAATTAAGCATGAAAGCAAAGAAAAAAAAATTAAAGCTTACAGCACCTGGTATTCCCAGGCGGTCTCCCATCCAAGTACTGACCAGGCCCGACCCTGCTTAGCTTCCGAGATCAGACGAGATCGAGCGTTCTCAGAGTGGTATGGCCGTAAGCGAGATACGTGCTTCGAAATTGCCCATTTATTTTTGCTTCTCAGTGTGTTTGTTTGCTTATATGCCTTTCCTGCTATTTCAGTTCAACTTTTATCACACTTTATCCACAACGGTAAATGTTCGTCCTTAAATTAAGCATTAAAGCAAAGAAAAAAAATTCAAGCTTACAGCACCTGGTATTCCCAGGCGGTCTCCCATCCAAGTACTAAGCAGGCCCGACCCTGCTTAGCTTCCGAGATCAGACGAGATCGAGCGTTCTCAGAGTGGTATGGCCGTAAGCAAGATTCGCACCTCGAAATTGCCCATTTATTTTTGCTTGTCAGCGTGTTTGTTTGCTTATATGCCTTTCCTGCTATTCCAGTTCAACTTTTATCACACTTTATCCACAACGGTAAATGTTTGTCCTTAAATTAAGCATGAAAGCAAAGAAAAAAAAATTAAAGCTTACAGCACCTGGTATTCCCAGGCGGTCTCCCATCCAAGTACTGACCAGGCCCGACCCTGCTTAGCTTCCGAGATCAGACGAGATCGAGCGTTCTCAGAGTGGTATGGCCGTAAGCGAGATTCGCGCTTTAAACTTGCCCATTTATTTTTGCTTGTCAGCATGTTTGTTTGCTCATATGTCTTTCCTGCTATTCCAGTTCAACTTTTATCACACTTTATCCACAACGGTAATTGTTCGTCCTTAAATTAAGCCTGAAAGCAAAGAAAAAAAAATTAAAGCTTACAGCACCTGGTATTCCCAGGCGGTCTCCCATCCAAGTACTAACCAGGCCCGACCCTGCTTAGCTTCCGAGATCAGACGAGATCGAGCGTTCTCAGAGTGGTATGGCCGTAAGCAAGATTCGCACCTCGAAATTGCCCATTTATTTTTGCTTGTCAGCGTGTTTGTTTGCTTATATGCCTTTCCTGCTATTCCAGTTCAACTTTTATCACACTTTATCCACAACGGTAAATGTTCGTCCTTAAATTAAGTATGAAAGCAAAGAAAAAAAAAATTAAAGCTTACAGCACCTGGTATTCCCAGGCGGTCTCCCATCCAAGTACTAACCAGGCCCGACCCTGCTTAGCTTCCGAGATCAGACGAGATCGAGCGTTCTCAGAGTGGTATGGCCGTAAGCGAGATTTGTGCTTCGAAATTGCCAATTTATTTTTGCTTGTCAGCGTGTTTGTTTGCTTATATGCCTTTCCTGCTATTCCAGTTAAACTTTTATCACACTTTATTCACCACGGTACCTGTTCGTCCTTAAATTAAGCCTGAAAGCAAAGAAAAAAAAATTAAAGCTTACAGCACCTGGTATTCCCAGGCGGTCTCCCATCCAAGTACTAACCAGGCCCGACCCTGCTTAGCTTCCGAGATCAGACGAGATCGAGCGTTCTCAGAGTGGTATGGCCGTAATCGAGATATGTGCTTCGAAATTGGCCATTTGTTTTTGTTGTCATCATGTTTGTTTGCTCATATGCCTTTCCTGCTATTCCAGATCAACTTTTATCACACTTTATTCACCACGGTAAATGTTCATCCTTAAATTAAGCCTGAAAGCAAAGAAAAAAAAGTTAAAGCTTACAGCACCTGGTATTCCCAGGCGGTCTCCCATCCAAGTACTAACCAGGCCCGACCCTGCTTAGCTTCCGAGATCAGACGAGATCGAGCGTTCTCAGAGTGGTATGGCCGTAAGCAAGATTCGCAACTCGAAATTGCCCATTTATTTTTGCTTGTCAGCGTGTTTGTTTGCTTATATGCCTTTCCTGCTATTCCAGTTCAACTTTTATCACACTTTATCCACAACGGTAAATGTTTGTCCTTAAATTAAGCATGAAAGCAAAGAAAAAAAAATTAAAGCTTACAGCACCTGGTATTCCCAGGCGGTCTCCCATCCAAGTACTGACCAGGCCCGACCCTGCTTAGCTTCCGAGATCAGACGAGATCGAGCGTTCTCAGAGTGGTATGGCCGTAAGCGAGATACGTGCTTCGAAATTGCCCATTTATTTTTGCTTCTCAGTGTGTTTGTTTGCTTATATGCCTTTCCTGCTATTTCAGTTCAACTTTTATCACACTTTATCCACAACGGTAAATGTTCGTCCTTAAATTAAGCATTAAAGCAAAGAAAAAAAATTCAAGCTTACAGCACCTGGTATTCCCAGGCGGTCTACCATCCAAGTACTAACCAGGCCCGACCCTGCTTAGCTTCCGAGATCAGACGAGATCGAGCGTTCTCAGAGTGGTATGGCCGTAAGCAAGATTCGCACCTCGAAATTGCCCATTTATTTTTGCTTGTCAGCGTGTTTGTTTGCTTATATGCCTTTCCTGCTATTCCAGTTCAACTTTTATCACACTTTATCCACAACGGTAAATGTTTGTCCTTAAATTAAGCATGAAAGCAAAGAAAAAAAAATTAAAGCTTACAGCACCTGGTATTCCCAGGCGGTCTCCCATCCAAGTACTGACCAGGCCCGACCCTGCTTAGCTTCCGAGATCAGACGAGATCGAGCGTTCTCAGAGTGGTATGGCCGTAAGCGAGATTCGCGCTTCAAAATTGCCCATTTATTTTTGCTTGTCAGCATGTTTTTTTGCTCATATGTCTTTCCTGCTATTCCAGTTCAACTTTTATCACACTTTATCCACAACGGTAATTGTTCGTCCTTAAATTAAGCCTGAAAGCAAAGAAAAAAAAATTAAAGCTTACAGCACCTGGTATTCCCAGGCGGTCTCCCATCCAAGTACTAACCAGGCCCGACCCTGCTTAGCTTCCGAGATCAGACGAGATCGAGCGTTCTCAGAGTGGTATGGCCGTAAGCGAGATTCGCACCTCGAAATTGCCCATTTATTTTTGCTTGTCAGCGTGTTTGTTTGCTTATATGCCTTTCCTGCTATTCCAGTTCAACTTTTATCACACTTTATCCACAACGGTAAATGTTCGTCCTTAAATTAAGTATGAAAGCAAAGAAAAAAAAAATTAAAGCTTACAGCACCTGGTATTCCCAGGCGGTCTCCCATCCAAGTACTAACCAGGCCCGACCCTGCTTAGCTTCCGAGATCAGACGAGATCGAGCGTTCTCAGAGTGGTATGGCCGTAAGCGAGATTTGTGCTTCGAAATTGCCAATTTATTTTTGCTTGTCAGCGTGTTTGTTTGCTTATATGCCTTTCCTGCTATTCCAGTTAAACTTTTATCACACTTTATTCACCACGGTACCTGTTCGTCCTTAAATTAAGCCTGAAAGCAAAGAAAAAAAAATTAAAGCTTACAGCACCTGGTATTCCCAGGCGGTCTCCCATCCAAGTACTAACCAGGCCCGACCCTGCTTAGCTTCCGAGATCAGACGAGATCGAGCGTTCTCAGAGTGGTATGGCCGTAATCGAGATATGTGCTTCGAAATTGGCCATTTGTTTTTGTTGTCATCATGTTTGTTTGCTCATATGCCTTTCCTGCTATTCCAGATCAACTTTTATCACACTTTATTCACCACGGTAAATGTTCATCCTTAAATTAAGCCTGAAAGCAAAGAAAAAAAAGTTAAAGCTTACAGCACCTGGTATTCCCAGGCGGTCTCCCATCCAAGTACTAACCAGGCCCGACCCTGCTTAGCTTCCGAGATCAGACGAGATCGAGCGTTCTCAGAGTGGTATGGCCGTAAGCGAGATTTGTGCTTCGAAATTGCCAATTTATTTTTGCTTGTCAGCGTGTTTGTTTGCTTATATGCCTTTCCTGCTATTCCAGTTAAACTTTTATCACACTTTATTCACCACGGTACCTGTTCGTCCTTAAATTAAGCCTGAAAGCAAAGAAAAAAAAATTAAAGCTTACAGCACCTGGTATTCCCAGGCGGTCTCCCATCCAAGTACTAACCAGGCCCGACCCTGCTTAGCTTCCGAGATCAGACGAGATCGAGCGTTCTCAGAGTGGTATGGCCGTAATCGAGATATGTGCTTCGAAATTGGCCATTTGTTTTTGTTGTCATCATGTTTGTTTGCTCATATGCCTTTCCTGCTATTCCAGATCAACTTTTATCACACTTTATTCACCACGGTAAATGTTCATCCTTAAATTAAGCCTGAAAGCAAAGAAAAAAAAGTTAAAGCTTACAGCACCTGGTATTCCCAGGCGGTCTCCCATCCAAGTACTAACCAGGCCCGACCCTGCTTAGCTTCCGAGATCAGACGAGATCGAGCGTTCTCAGAGTGGTATGGCCGTAAGCAAGATTCGCACCTCGAAATTGCCCATTTATTTTTGCTTGTCAGCGTGTTTGTTTGCTTATATGCCTTTCCTGCTATTCCAGTTCAACTTTTATCACACTTTATCCACAACGGTAAATGTTTGTCCTTAAATTAAGCATGAAAGCAAAGAAAAAAAAATTAAAGCTTACAGCACCTGGTATTCCCAGGCGGTCTCCCATCCAAGTACTGACCAGGCCCGACCCTGCTTAGCTTCCGAGATCAGACGAGATCGAGCGTTCTCAGAGTGGTATGGCCGTAAGCGAGATACGTGCTTCGAAATTGCCCATTTATTTTTGCTTCTCAGTGTGTTTGTTTGCTTATATGCCTTTCCTGCTATTTTAGTTCAACTTTTATCACACTTTATCCACAACGGTAAATGTTCGTCCTTAAATTAAGCATTAAAGCAAAGAAAAAAAATTCAAGCTTACAGCACCTGGTATTCCCAGGCGGTCTCCCATCCAAGTACTAAGCAGGCCCGACCCTGCTTAGCTTCCGAGATCAGACGAGATCGAGCGTTCTCAGAGTGGTATGGCCGTAAGCAAGATTCGCACCTCGAAATTGCCCATTTATTTTTGCTTGTCAGCGTGTTTGTTTGCTTATATGCCTTTCCTGCTATTCCAGTTCAACTTTTATCACACTTTATCCACAACGGTAAATGTTTGTCCTTAAATTAAGCATGAAAGCAAAGAAAAAAAAATTAAAGCTTACAGCACCTGGTATTCCCAGGCGGTCTCCCATCCAAGTACTGACCAGGCCCGACCCTGCTTAGCTTCCGAGATCAGACGAGATCGAGCGTTCTCAGAGTGGTATGGCCGTAAGCGAGATTCGCGCTTTAAACTTGCCCATTTATTTTTGCTTGTCAGCATGTTTGTTTGCTCATATGTCTTTCCTGCTATTCCAGTTCAACTTTTATCACACTTTATCCACAACGGTAATTGTTCGTCCTTAAATTAAGCCTGAAAGCAAAGAAAAAAAAATTAAAGCTTACAGCACCTGGTATTCCCAGGCGGTCTCCCATCCAAGTACTAACCAGGCCCGACCCTGCTTAGCTTCCGAGATCAGACGAGATCGAGCGTTCTCAGAGTGGTATGGCCGTAAGCAAGATTCGCACCTCGAAATTGCCCATTTATTTTTGCTTGTCAGCGTGTTTGTTTGCTTATATGCCTTTCCTGCTATTCCAGTTCAACTTTTATCACACTTTATCCACAACGGTAAATGTTCGTCCTTAAATTAAGTATGAAAGCAAAGAAAAAAAAAATTAAAGCTTACAGCACCTGGTATTCCCAGGCGGTCTCCCATCCAAGTACTAACCAGGCCCGACCCTGCTTAGCTTCCGAGATCAGACGAGATCGAGCGTTCTCAGAGTGGTATGGCCGTAAGCGAGATTTGTGCTTCGAAATTGCCAATTTATTTTTGCTTGTCAGCGTGTTTGTTTGCTTATATGCCTTTCCTGCTATTCCAGTTAAACTTTTATCACACTTTATTCACCACGGTACCTGTTCGTCCTTAAATTAAGCCTGAAAGCAAAGAAAAAAAAATTAAAGCTTACAGCACCTGGTATTCCCAGGCGGTCTCCCATCCAAGTACTAACCAGGCCCGACCCTGCTTAGCTTCCGAGATCAGACGAGATCGAGCGTTCTCAGAGTGGTATGGCCGTAATCGAGATATGTGCTTCGAAATTGGCCATTTGTTTTTGTTGTCATCATGTTTGTTTGCTCATATGCCTTTCCTGCTATTCCAGATCAACTTTTATCACACTTTATTCACCACGGTAAATGTTCATCCTTAAATTAAGCCTGAAAGCAAAGAAAAAAAAGTTAAAGCTTACAGCACCTGGTATTCCCAGGCGGTCTCCCATCCAAGTACTAACCAGGCCCGACCCTGCTTAGCTTCCGAGATCAGACGAGATCGAGCGTTCTCAGAGTGGTATGGCCGTAAGCAAGATTCGCACCTCGAAATTGCCCATTTATTTTTGCTTGTCAGCGTGTTTGTTTGCTTATATGCCTTTCCTGCTATTCCAGTTCAACTTTTATCACACTTTATCCACAACGGTAAATGTTTGTCCTTAAATTAAGCATGAAAGCAAAGAAAAAAAAATTAAAGCTTACAGCACCTGGTATTCCCAGGCGGTCTCCCATCCAAGTACTGACCAGGCCCGACCCTGCTTAGCTTCCGAGATCAGACGAGATCGAGCGTTCTCAGAGTGGTATGGCCGTAAGCGAGATACGTGCTTCGAAATTGCCCATTTATTTTTGCTTCTCAGTGTGTTTGTTTGCTTATATGCCTTTCCTGCTATTTCAGTTCAACTTTTATCACACTTTATCCACAACGGTAAATGTTCGTCCTTAAATTAAGCATTAAAGCAAAGAAAAAAAATTCAAGCTTACAGCACCTGGTATTCCCAGGCGGTCTCCCATCCAAGTACTAAGCAGGCCCGACCCTGCTTAGCTTCCGAGATCAGACGAGATCGAGCGTTCTCAGAGTGGTATGGCCGTAAGCAAGATTCGCACCTCGAAATTGCCCATTTATTTTTGCTTGTCAGCGTGTTTGTTTGCTTATATGCCTTTCCTGCTATTCCAGTTCAACTTTTATCACACTTTATCCACAACGGTAAATGTTTGTCCTTAAATTAAGCATGAAAGCAAAGAAAAAAAAATTAAAGCTTACAGCACCTGGTATTCCCAGGCGGTCTCCCATCCAAGTACTGACCAGGCCCGACCCTGCTTAGCTTCCGAGATCAGACGAGATCGAGCGTTCTCAGAGTGGTATGGCCGTAAGCGAGATTCGCGCTTTAAACTTGCCCATTTATTTTTGCTTGTCAGCATGTTTGTTTGCTCATATGTCTTTCCTGCTATTCCAGTTCAACTTTTATCACACTTTATCCACAACGGTAATTGTTCGTCCTTAAATTAAGCCTGAAAGCAAAGAAAAAAAAATTAAAGCTTACAGCACCTGGTATTCCCAGGCGGTCTCCCATCCAAGTACTAACCAGGCCCGACCCTGCTTAGCTTCCGAGATCAGACGAGATCGAGCGTTCTCAGAGTGGTATGGCCGTAAGCAAGATTCGCACCTCGAAATTGCCCATTTATTTTTGCTTGTCAGCGTGTTTGTTTGCTTATATGCCTTTCCTGCTATTCCAGATCAACTTTTATCACACTTTATTCACCACGGTAAATGTTCATCCTTAAAATAAGCCTGAAAGCAAAGAAAAAAAAGTTAAATCTTTCAGCACCTGGTATTCCCAGGCGGTCTCCCATCCAAGTACTAACCAGGCCCGACCCTGCTTAGCTTCCGAGATCAGACGAGATCGAGCGTTCTCAGAGTGGTATGGCCGTAAGCGAGATTTGCGCTTCGAAATTGCCAATTTATTTTTGATTGTCAGCGTGTTTGTTTGCTTATATGCCTTTCCTGCTATTCCAGTTAAACTTTTATCACACTTTATTCACCACGGTACCTGTTCGTCCTTAAATTAAGCCTGAAAGCAAAGAAAAAAAAATTAAAGCTTACAGCACCTGGTATTCCCAGGCGGTCTCCCATCCAAGTACTGACCAGGCCCGACCCTGCTTAGCTTCCGAGATCAGACGAGATCGAGCGTTCTCAGAGTGGTATGGCCGTAAGCGAGATTCGCGCTTCAAAATTGCCCATTTATTTTTGCTTGTCAGCATGTTTGTTTGCTCATATGTCTTTCCTGCTATTCCAGTTCAACTTTTATCACACTTTATCCACAACGGTAAATGTTCGTCCTTAAATTAAGCCTGAAAGCAAAGAAAAAAAAATTAAAGCTTACAGCACCTGGTATTCCCAGGCGGTCTCCCATCCAAGTACTAACCAGGCCCGACCCTGCTTAGCTTCCGAGATCAGACGAGATCGAGCGTTCTCAGATTGGTATGGCCGTAAGCGAGATTCATGCTTTGAAATTGCCCATTTATTTTAGTTGTCAGCGTGTTTGTTTACTCATATGCCTTTCCTGCTATTTCAGTTCAACTTTTATCACACTTTATCCACAACGGTAAATGTTCGTCCTTAAATTAAGTATAAAAAGCAAAGAAAAAAAAAATTTAAGCTTACAGCACCTGGTATTCCCAGGCGGTCTCCCATCCAAGTACTAACCAGGCCCGACCCTGCTTAGCTTCCGAGATCAGACGAGATCGAGCGTTCTCAGAGTGGTATGGCCGTAAGCGAGATTCGCACCTCGAAATTGCCCATTTATTTTTGCTTGTCAGCGTGTTTGTTTGCTTATATGCCTTTCCTGCTATTCCAGTTTAACTTTTATCACACTTTATCCACAACGGTAAATGTTCGTCCTTAAATTAAGTATGAAAGCAAAGAAAAAAAAAATTAAAGCTTACAGCACCTGGTATTCCCAGGCGGTCTCCCATCCAAGTACTAACCAGGCCCGACCCTGCTTAGCTTCCGAGATCAGACGAGATCGAGCGTTCTCAGAGTGGTATGGCCGTAAGCGAGATTCGCGCTTCAAAATTGCCCATTTATTTTTGCTTGTCAGCATGTTTGTTTGCTCATATGTCTTTCCTGCTATTCCAGTTCAACTTTTATCACACTTTATCCACAACGGTAAATGTTCGTCCTTAAATTAAGCCTGAAAGCAAAGAAAAAAAAATTAAAGCTTACAGCACCTGGTATTCCCAGGCGGTCTCCCATCCAAGTACTAACCAGGCCCGACCCTGCTTAGCTTCCGAGATCAGACGAGATCGAGCGTTCTCAGATTGGTATGGCCGTAAGCGAGATTCATGCTTTGAAATTGCCCATTTATTTTAGTTGTCAGCGTGTTTGTTTACTCATATGCCTTTCCTGCTATTTCAGTTCAACTTTTATCACACTTTATTCACCACGGTACCTGTTCGTCCTTAAATTAAGCCTGAAAGCAAAGAAAAAAAAATTAAAGCTTACAGCACCTGGTATTCCCAGGCGGTCTCCCATCCAAGTACTAACCAGGCCCGACCCTGCTTAGCTTCCGAGATCAGACGAGATCGAGCGTTCTCAGATTGGTATGGCCGTAAGCGAGATTCATGCTTTGAAATTGCCCATTTATTTTAGTTGTCAGCGTGTTTGTTTACTCATATGCCTTTCCTGCTATTTCAGTTCAACTTTTATCACATTTTATCCACAACGGTAAATGTTCGTCCTTAAATTAAGTATAAAAAGCAAAGAAAAAAAAAATTTAAGCTTACAGCACCTGGTATTCCCAGGCGGTCTCCCATCCAAGTACTAACCAGGCCCGACCCTGCTTAGCTTCCGAGATCAGACGAGATCGAGCGTTCTCAGAGTGGTATGGCCGTAAGCGAGATTCGCACCTCGAAATTGCCCATTTATTTTTGCTTGTCAGCGTGTTTGTTTGCTTATATGCCTTTCCTGCTATTCCAGTTTAACTTTTATCACACTTTATCCACAACGGTAAATGTTTGTCCTTAAATTAAGCATGAAAGCAAAGAAAAAAAAATTAAAGCTTACAGCACCTGGTATTCCCAGGCGGTCTCCCATCCAAGTACTGACCAGGCCCGACCCTGCTTAGCTTCCGAGATCAGACGAGATCGAGCGTTCTCAGAGTGGTATGGCCGTAAGCGAGATTTGCGCTTCGAAATTGCCAATTTATTTTTGATTGTCAGCGTGTTTGTTTGCTTATATGCCTTTCCTGCTATTCCAGTTAAACTTTTATCACACTTTATTCACCACGGTACCTGTTCGTCCTTAAATTAAGCCTGAAAGCAAAGAAAAAAAAATTAAAGCTTACAGCACCTGGTATTCCCAGGCGGTCTCCCATCCAAGTACTGACCAGGCCCGACCCTGCTTAGCTTCCGAGATCAGACGAGATCGAGCGTTCTCAGAGTGGTATGGCCGTAAGCGAGATTCGCGCTTCAAAATTGCCCATTTATTTTTGCTTGTCAGCATGTTTGTTTGCTCATATGTCTTTCCTGCTATTCCAGTTCAACTTTTATCACACTTTATCCACAACGGTAAATGTTCGTCCTTAAATTAAGCCTGAAAGCAAAGAAAAAAAAATTAAAGCTTACAGCACCTGGTATTCCCAGGCGGTCTCCCATCCAAGTACTAACCAGGCCCGACCCTGCTTAGCTTCCGAGATCAGACGAGATCGAGCGTTCTCAGATTGGTATGGCCGTAAGCGAGATTCATGCTTTGAAATTGCCCATTTATTTTAGTTGTCAGCGTGTTTGTTTACTCATATGCCTTTCCTGCTATTTCAGTTCAACTTTTATCACATTTTATCCACAACGGTAAATGTTCGTCCTTAAATTAAGTATAAAAAGCAAAGAAAAAAAAAATTTAAGCTTACAGCACCTGGTATTCCCAGGCGGTCTCCCATCCAAGTACTAACCAGGCCCGACCCTGCTTAGCTTCCGAGATCAGACGAGATCGAGCGTTCTCAGAGTGGTATGGCCGTAAGCGAGATTCGCACCTCGAAATTGCCCATTTATTTTTGCTTGTCAGCGTGTTTGTTTGCTTATATGCCTTTCCTGCTATTCCAGTTTAACTTTTATCACACTTTATCCACAACGGTAAATGTTCGTCCTTAAATTAAGTATGAAAGCAAAGAAAAAAAAAATTAAAGCTTACAGCACCTGGTATTCCCAGGCGGTCTCCCATCCAAGTACTAACCAGGCCCGACCCTGCTTAGCTTCCGAGATCAGACGAGATCGAGCGTTCTCAGAGTGGTATGGCCGTAAGCGAGATTTGCGCTTCGAAATTGCCAATTTATTTTTGATTGTCAGCGTGTTTGTTTGCTTATATGCCTTTCCTGCTATTCCAGTTAAACTTTTATCACACTTTATTCCTTTCACCTTAGAAATATTTCTAAGCTAAGAAATATGTTATCTATATCTGATGCAGAGAAGCTCGTCCATGCGTTTATGACCTCTAGAATAGACTACTGTAATGCATTACTAGGTGGATGTCCTGCATCATTAATAAACAAGCTTCAGTTAGTTCAGAATGCCGCAGCAAGAGTTCTTACTAGGTCAAGAAAATACGATCATATAACCCCAATCTTATCGTCCCTACATTGGCTTCCTATTAAGTTTCGAATAGACTACAAACTACTGCTACTCACTTATAAAGCACTAAATGGTTTGGCTCCCATGTATCTATCCAGTCTCTTAACACGCTACAATCCGTCACGCTCCCTGAGATCTCAAAACTCTGGGCTTCTAGTAGTTCCTAGAATAGCAAAGTCCACTAAAGGCGGTAGAGCATTTTCACATTTAGCTCCTAAACTCTGGAATAGTCTTCCTGACAGTGTTCGGGGTTCAGATACACTCTCCCAGTTTAAGTGTAGATTAAAAACATATCTTTTTAGCAAAGCCTACACATAACACACATCACACACATCACATCACAACCTTGTGCTCCAGAACATCTGATCACATGCACATTATCAACTTGTGCTGTTAATATCATGAACAGCAGCTACGCTAATTCCTCTCCACTGCTTCTCTTTCTCTCCCCATCCCGAGGCTTCCTGAGGTTTGGCCAGCTCCAGTCACGTCCCACCTCGTGAAGATTATGGACCTATGGATGATCATGGAGAAGTAGATGCCGAGTGTTTAAAGGCCCTGGCATGGAGAAGCTGATGCTGGATCTATGATGATCACAAATTGTTCTGTATTGTTGGAAGATTTATGACCAAACTTTTGATGTCACCCATATGAGGATGGGTTCCCCTTTGAGTCTGGTTCCTCTCAAGGTTTCTTCCTCATATCATCTAAGGGAGTTTTTCCTTGCCACTGTCGCCACGGCTGCTCATCAGGGACAAACGCACACCATTCACCTTCACTGTTGTTTTCTGTAAAGCTGCTTTGAGACAATGTCTGTTGTGAAAAGCGCTATACAAATAAACTTGACTTGACTTTATTCACCACGGTACCTGTTCGTCCTTAAATTAAGCCTGAAAGCGAAGAAAAAAAAATTAAAGCTTACAGCACCTGGTATTCCCAGGCGGTCTCCCATCCAAGTACTAACCAGGCCCGACCCTGCTTAGCTTCCGAGATCAGACGAGATCGAGCGTTCTCAGAGTGGTATGGCCGTAATCGAGATATGTGCTTCGAAATTGGCCATTTGTTTTTGTTGTCATCATGTTTGTTTGCTCATATGCCTTTCCTGCTATTCCAGATCAACTTTTATCACACTTTATTCACCACGGTAAATGTTCATCCTTAAATTAAGCCTGAAAGCAAAGAAAAAAAAGTTAAAGCTTACAGCACCTGGTATTCCCAGGCGGTCTCCCATCCAAGTACTAACCAGGCCCGACCCTGCTTAGCTTCTGAGATCAGACGAGATCGAGCGTTCTCAGAGTGGTATTGGCGTAAACGAGATTCGCACCTCGAAATTGCCCATTTATTTTTGCTTGTCAGCGTGTTTGTTTGCTTATATGCCTTTCCTGCTATTCCAGTTCAACTTTTATCACACTTTATCCACAACGGTAAATGTTCGTCCTTAAATTAAGTATGAAAGCAAAGAAAAAAAAAATTAAAGCTTACAGCACCTGGTATTCCCAGGCGGTCTCCCATCCAAGTACTAACCAGGCCCGACCCTGCTTAGCTTCCGAGATCAGACGAGATCGAGCGTTCTCAGAGTGGTATGGCCGTAAGCGAGATTTGTGCTTCGAAATTGCCAATTTATTTTTGCTTGTCAGCGTGTTTGTTTGCTTATATGCCTTTCCTGCTATTCCAGTTAAACTTTTATCACACTTTATTCACCACGGTACCTGTTCGTCCTTAAATTAAGCCTGAAAGCAAAGAAAAAAAAATTAAAGCTTACAGCACCTGGTATTCCCAGGCGGTCTCCCATCCAAGTACTAACCAGGCCCGACCCTGCTTAGCTTCCGAGATCAGACGAGATCGAGCGTTCTCAGAGTGGTATGGCCGTAAGCAAGATTCGCACCTCGAAATTGCCCATTTATTTTTGCTTGTCAGCGTGTTTGTTTGCTTATATGCCTTTCCTGCTATTCCAGTTCAACTTTTATCACACTTTATCCACAACGGTAAATGTTCGTCCTTAAATTAAGTATGAAAGCAAAGAAAAAAAAAATTAAAGCTTACAGCACCTGGTATTCCCAGGCGGTCTCCCATCCAAGTACTAACCAGGCCCGACCCTGCTTAGCTTCCGAGATCAGACGAGATCGAGCGTTCTCAGAGTGGTATGGCCGTAAGCGAGATTTGTGCTTCGAAATTGCCAATTTATTTTTGCTTGTCAGCGTGTTTGTTTGCTTATATGCCTTTCCTGCTATTCCAGTTAAACTTTTATCACACTTTATTCACCACGGTACCTGTTCGTCCTTAAATTAAGCCTGAAAGCAAAGAAAAAAAAATTAAAGCTTACAGCACCTGGTATTCCCAGGCGGTCTCCCATCCAAGTACTAACCAGGCCCGACCCTGCTTAGCTTCCGAGATCAGACGAGATCGAGCGTTCTCAGAGTGGTATGGCCGTAATCGAGATATGTGCTTCGAAATTGGCCATTTGTTTTTGTTGTCATCATGTTTGTTTGCTCATATGCCTTTCCTGCTATTCCAGATCAACTTTTATCACACTTTATTCACCACGGTAAATGTTCATCCTTAAATTAAGCCTGAAAGCAAAGAAAAAAAAGTTAAAGCTTACAGCACCTGGTATTCCCAGGCGGTCTCCCATCCAAGTACTAACCAGGCCCGACCCTGCTTAGCTTCCGAGATCAGACGAGATCGAGCGTTCTCAGAGTGGTATGGCCGTAAGCAAGATTCGCACCTCGAAATTGCCCATTTATTTTTGCTTGTCAGCGTGTTTGTTTGCTTATATGCCTTTCCTGCTATTCCAGTTCAACTTTTATCACACTTTATCCACAACGGTAAATGTTTGTCCTTAAATTAAGCATGAAAGCAAAGAAAAAAAAATTAAAGCTTACAGCACCTGGTATTCCCAGGCGGTCTCCCATCCAAGTACTAACCAGGCCCGACCCTGCTTAGCTTCCGAGATCAGACGAGATCGAGCGTTCTCAGAGTGGTATGGCCGTAAGCGAGATACGTGCTTCGAAATTGCCCATTTATTTTTGCTTCTCAGTGTGTTTGTTTGCTTATATGCCTTTCCTGCTATTTCAGTTCAACTTTTATCACACTTTATCCACAACGGTAAATGTTCGTCCTTAAATTAAGCATTAAAGCAAAGAAAAAAAATTCAAGCTTACAGCACCTGGTATTCCCAGGCGGTCTCCCATCCAAGTACTAACCAGGCCCGACCCTGCTTAGCTTCCGAGATCAGACGAGATCGAGCGTTCTCAGAGTGGTATGGCCGTAAGCAAGATTCGCACCTCGAAATTGCCCATTTATTTTTGCTTGTCAGCGTGTTTGTTTGCTTATATGCCTTTCCTGCTATTCCAGTTCAACTTTTATCACACTTTATCCACAACGGTAAATGTTTGTCCTTAAATTAAGCATGAAAGCAAAGAAAAAAAAATTAAAGCTTACAGCACCTGGTATTCCCAGGCGGTCTCCCATCCAAGTACTGACCAGGCCCGACCCTGCTTAGCTTCCGAGATCAGACGAGATCGAGCGTTCTCAGAGTGGTATGGCCGTAAGCGAGATTCGCGCTTCAAAATTGCCCATTTATTTTTGCTTGTCAGCATGTTTGTTTGCTCATATGTCTTTCCTGCTATTCCAGTTCAACTTTTATCACACTTTATCCACAACGGTAATTGTTCGTCCTTAAATTAAGCCTGAAAGCAAAGAAAAAAAAATTAAAGCTTACAGCACCTGGTATTCCCAGGCGGTCTCCCATCCAAGTACTAACCAGGCCCGACCCTGCTTAGCTTCCGAGATCAGACGAGATCGAGCGTTCTCAGAGTGGTATGGCCGTAAGTGAGATTCGCACCTCGAAATTGCCCATTTATTTTTGCTTGTCAGCGTGTTTGTTTGCTTATATGCCTTTCCTGCTATTCCAGTTCAACTTTTATCACACTTTATCCACAACGGTAAATGTTCGTCCTTAAATTAAGTATGAAAGCAAAGAAAAAAAAAATTAAAGCTTACAGCACCTGGTATTCCCAGGCGGTCTCCCATCCAAGTTCTAACCAGGCCCGACCCTGCTTAGCTTCCGAGATCAGACGAGATCGAGCGTTCTCAGAGTGGTATGGCCGTAAGCGAGATTTGTGCTTCGAAATTGCCCATTTATTTTTGCTTGTCAGCGTGTTTGTTTGCTTATATGCCTTTCCTGCTATTCCAGTTCAACTTTTATCACACTTTATTCACCACGGTACCTGTTCGTCCTTAAATTAAGCCTGAAAGCAAAGAAAAAAAAATTAAAGCTTACAGCACCTGGTATTCCCAGGCGGTCTCCCATCCAAGTACTAACCAGGCCCGACCCTGCTTAGCTTCCGAGATCAGACGAGATCGAGCGTTCTCAGATTGGTATGGCCGTAAGCGAGATTCATGCTTTGAAATTGCCCATTTATTTTAGTTGTCAGCGTGTTTGTTTACTCATATGCCTTTCCTGCTATTTCAGTTCAACTTTTATCACACTTTATCCACAACGGTAAATGTTCGTCCTTAAATTAAGTATAAAAAGCAAAGAAAAAAAAAATTTAAGCTTACAGCACCTGGTATTCCCAGGCGGTCTCCCATCCAAGTACTAACCAGGCCCGACCCTGCTTAGCTTCCGAGATCAGACGAGATCGAGCGTTCTCAGAGTGGTATGGCCGTAAGCGAGATTCGCACCTCGAAATTGCCCATTTATTTTTGCTTGTCAGCGTGTTTGTTTGCTTATATGCCTTTCCTGCTATTCCAGTTTAACTTTTATCACACTTTATCCACAACGGTAAATGTTCGTCCTTAAATTAAGTATGAAAGCAAAGAAAAAAAAAATTAAAGCTTACAGCACCTGGTATTCCCAGGCGGTCTCCCATCCAAGTACTAACCAGGCCCGACCCTGCTTAGCTTCCGAGATCAGACGAGATCGAGCGTTCTCAGAGTGGTATGGCCGTAAGCGAGATTTGCGCTTCGAAATTGCCAATTTATTTTTGCTTGTCAGCGTGTTTGTTTGCTTATATGCCTTTCCTGCTATTCCAGTTAAACTTTTATCACACTTTATTCACCACGGTACCTGTTCGTCCTTAAATTAAGCCTGAAAGCAAAGAAAAAAAAATTAAAGCTTACAGCACCTGGTATTCCCAGGCGGTCTCCCATCCAAGTACTAACCAGGCCCGACCCTGCTTAGCTTCCGAGATCAGACGAGATCGAGCGTTCTCAGAGTGGTATGGCCGTAATCGAGATATGTGCTTCGAAATTGGCCATTTGTTTTTGTTGTCATCATGTTTGTTTGCTCATATGCCTTTCCTGCTATTCCAGATCAACTTTTATCACACTTTATTCACCACGGTAAATGTTCATCCTTAAATTAAGCCTGAAAGCAAAGAAAAAAAAGTTAAAGCTTACAGCACCTGGTATTCCCAGGCGGTCTCCCATCCAAGTACTAACCAGGCCCGACCCTGCTTAGCTTCCGAGATCAGACGAGATCGAGCGTTCTCAGAGTGGTATGGCCGTAAGCGAGATTTGTGCTTCGAAATTGCCAATTTATTTTTGCTTGTCAGCGTGTTTGTTTGCTTATATGCCTTTCCTGCTATTCCAGTTAAACTTTTATCACACTTTATTCACCACGGTACCTGTTCGTCCTTAAATTAAGCCTGAAAGCAAAGAAAAAAAAATTAAAGCTTACAGCACCTGGTATTCCCAGGCGGTCTCCCATCCAAGTACTAACCAGGCCCGACCCTGCTTAGCTTCCGAGATCAGACGAGATCGAGCGTTCTCAGAGTGGTATGGCCGTAATCGAGATATGTGCTTCGAAATTGGCCATTTGTTTTTGTTGTCATCATGTTTGTTTGCTCATATGCCTTTCCTGCTATTCCAGATCAACTTTTATCACACTTTATTCACCACGGTAAATGTTCATCCTTAAATTAAGCCTGAAAGCAAAGAAAAAAAAGTTAAAGCTTACAGCACCTGGTATTCCCAGGCGGTCTCCCATCCAAGTACTAACCAGGCCCGACCCTGCTTAGCTTCCGAGATCAGACGAGATCGAGCGTTCTCAGAGTGGTATGGCCGTAAGCAAGATTCGCACCTCGAAATTGCCCATTTATTTTTGCTTGTCAGCGTGTTTGTTTGCTTATATGCCTTTCCTGCTATTCCAGTTCAACTTTTATCACACTTTATCCACAACGGTAAATGTTTGTCCTTAAATTAAGCATGAAAGCAAAGAAAAAAAAATTAAAGCTTACAGCACCTGGTATTCCCAGGCGGTCTCCCATCCAAGTACTGACCAGGCCCGACCCTGCTTAGCTTCCGAGATCAGACGAGATCGAGCGTTCTCAGAGTGGTATGGCCGTAAGCGAGATACGTGCTTCGAAATTGCCCATTTATTTTTGCTTCTCAGTGTGTTTGTTTGCTTATATGCCTTTCCTGCTATTTCAGTTCAACTTTTATCACACTTTATCCACAACGGTAAATGTTCGTCCTTAAATTAAGCATTAAAGCAAAGAAAAAAAATTCAAGCTTACAGCACCTGGTATTCCCAGGCGGTCTCCCATCCAAGTACTAAGCAGGCCCGACCCTGCTTAGCTTCCGAGATCAGACGAGATCGAGCGTTCTCAGAGTGGTATGGCCGTAAGCAAGATTCGCACCTCGAAATTGCCCATTTATTTTTGCTTGTCAGCGTGTTTGTTTGCTTATATGCCTTTCCTGCTATTCCAGTTCAACTTTTATCACACTTTATCCACAACGGTAAATGTTTGTCCTTAAATTAAGCATGAAAGCAAAGAAAAAAAAATTAAAGCTTACAGCACCTGGTATTCCCAGGCGGTCTCCCATCCAAGTACTGACCAGGCCCGACCCTGCTTAGCTTCCGAGATCAGACGAGATCGAGCGTTCTCAGAGTGGTATGGCCGTAAGCGAGATTCGCGCTTTAAACTTGCCCATTTATTTTTGCTTGTCAGCATGTTTGTTTGCTCATATGTCTTTCCTGCTATTCCAGTTCAACTTTTATCACACTTTATCCACAACGGTAATTGTTCGTCCTTAAATTAAGCCTGAAAGCAAAGAAAAAAAAATTAAAGCTTACAGCACCTGGTATTCCCAGGCGGTCTCCCATCCAAGTACTAACCAGGCCCGACCCTGCTTAGCTTCCGAGATCAGACGAGATCGAGCGTTCTCAGAGTGGTATGGCCGTAAGCAAGATTCGCACCTCGAAATTGCCCATTTATTTTTGCTTGTCAGCGTGTTTGTTTGCTTATATGCCTTTCCTGCTATTCCAGTTCAACTTTTATCACACTTTATCCACAACGGTAAATGTTCGTCCTTAAATTAAGTATGAAAGCAAAGAAAAAAAAAATTAAAGCTTACAGCACCTGGTATTCCCAGGCGGTCTCCCATCCAAGTACTAACCAGGCCCGACCCTGCTTAGCTTCCGAGATCAGACGAGATCGAGCGTTCTCAGAGTGGTATGGCCGTAAGCGAGATTTGTGCTTCGAAATTGCCAATTTTTTTTTGCTTGTCAGCGTGTTTGTTTGCTTATATGCCTTTCCTGCTATTCCAGTTAAACTTTTATCACACTTTATTCACCACGGTACCTGTTCGTCCTTAAATTAAGCCTGAAAGCAAAGAAAAAAAAATTAAAGCTTACAGCACCTGGTATTCCCAGGCGGTCTCCCATCCAAGTACTAACCAGGCCCGACCCTGCTTAGCTTCCGAGATCAGACGAGATCGAGCGTTCTCAGAGTGGTATGGCCGTAATCGAGATATGTGCTTCGAAATTGGCCATTTGTTTTTGTTGTCATCATGTTTGTTTGCTCATATGCCTTTCCTGCTATTCCAGATCAACTTTTATCACACTTTATTCACCACGGTAAATGTTCATCCTTAAATTAAGCCTGAAAGCAAAGAAAAAAAAGTTAAAGCTTACAGCACCTGGTATTCCCAGGCGGTCTCCCATCCAAGTACTAACCAGGCCCGACCCTGCTTAGCTTCCGAGATCAGACGAGATCGAGCGTTCTCAGAGTGGTATGGCCGTAAGCAAGATTCGCACCTCGAAATTGCCCATTTATTTTTGCTTGTCAGCGTGTTTGTTTGCTTATATGCCTTTCCTGCTATTCCAGTTCAACTTTTATCACACTTTATCCACAACGGTAAATGTTCGTCCTTAAATTAAGCATTAAAGCAAAGAAAAAAAATTCAAGCTTACAGCACCTGGTATTCCCAGGCGGTCTCCCATCCAAGTACTAACCAGGCCCGACCCTGCTTAGCTTCCGAGATCAGACGAGATCGAGCGTTCTCAGAGTGGTATGGCCGTAAGCAAGATTCGCACCTCGAAATTGCCCATTTATTTTTGCTTGTCAGCGTGTTTGTTTGCTTATATGCCTTTCCTGCTATTCCAGTTCAACTTTTATCACACTTTATCCACAACGGTAAATGTTTGTCCTTAAATTAAGCATGAAAGCAAAGAAAAAAAAATTAAAGCTTACAGCACCTGGTATTCCCAGGCGGTCTCCCATCCAAGTACTGACCAGGCCCGACCCTGCTTAGCTTCCGAGATCAGACGAGATCGAGCGTTCTCAGAGTGGTATGGCCGTAAGCGAGATTCGCGCTTCAAAATTGCCCATTTATTTTTGCTTGTCAGCATGTTTGTTTGCTCATATGTCTTTCCTGCTATTCCAGTTCAACTTTTATCACACTTTATCCACAACGGTAATTGTTCGTCCTTAAATTAAGCCTGAAAGCAAAGAAAAAAAAATTAAAGCTTACAGCACCTGGTATTCCCAGGCGGTCTCCCATCCAAGTACTAACCAGGCCCGACCCTGCTTAGCTTCCGAGATCAGACGAGATCGAGCGTTCTCAGAGTGGTATGGCCGTAAGTGAGATTCGCACCTCGAAATTGCCCATTTATTTTTGCTTGTCAGCGTGTTTGTTTGCTTATATGCCTTTCCTGCTATTCCAGTTCAACTTTTATCACACTTTATCCACAACGGTAAATGTTCGTCCTTAAATTAAGTATGAAAGCAAAGAAAAAAAAAATTAAAGCTTACAGCACCTGGTATTCCCAGGCGGTCTCCCATCCAAGTTCTAACCAGGCCCGACCCTGCTTAGCTTCCGAGATCAGACGAGATCGAGCGTTCTCAGAGTGGTATGGCCGTAAGCGAGATTTGTGCTTCGAAATTGCCCATTTATTTTTGCTTGTCAGCGTGTTTGTTTGCTTATATGCCTTTCCTGCTATTCCAGTTCAACTTTTATCACACTTTATTCACCACGGTACCTGTTCGTCCTTAAATTAAGCCTGAAAGCAAAGAAAAAAAAATTAAAGCTTACAGCACCTGGTATTCCCAGGCGGTCTCCCATCCAAGTACTAACCAGGCCCGACCCTGCTTAGCTTCCGAGATCAGACGAGATCGAGCGTTCTCAGATTGGTATGGCCGTAAGCGAGATTCATGCTTTGAAATTGCCCATTTATTTTAGTTGTCAGCGTGTTTGTTTACTCATATGCCTTTCCTGCTATTTCAGTTCAACTTTTATCACACTTTATCCACAACGGTAAATGTTCGTCCTTAAATTAAGTATAAAAAGCAAAGAAAAAAAAAATTTAAGCTTACAGCACCTGGTATTCCCAGGCGGTCTCCCATCCAAGTACTAACCAGGCCCGACCCTGCTTAGCTTCCGAGATCAGACGAGATCGAGCGTTCTCAGAGTGGTATGGCCGTAAGCGAGATTCGCACCTCGAAATTGCCCATTTATTTTTGCTTGTCAGCGTGTTTGTTTGCTTATATGCCTTTCCTGCTATTCCAGTTTAACTTTTATCACACTTTATCCACAACGGTAAATGTTCGTCCTTAAATTAAGTATGAAAGCAAAGAAAAAAAAAATTAAAGCTTACAGCACCTGGTATTCCCAGGCGGTCTCCCATCCAAGTACTAACCAGGCCCGACCCTGCTTAGCTTCCGAGATCAGACGAGATCGAGCGTTCTCAGAGTGGTATGGCCGTAAGCGAGATTTGCGCTTCGAAATTGCCAATTTATTTTTGCTTGTCAGCGTGTTTGTTTGCTTATATGCCTTTCCTGCTATTCCAGTTAAACTTTTATCACACTTTATTCACCACGGTACCTGTTCGTCCTTAAATTAAGCCTGAAAGCAAAGAAAAAAAAATTAAAGCTTACAGCACCTGGTATTCCCAGGCGGTCTCCCATCCAAGTACTAACCAGGCCCGACCCTGCTTAGCTTCCGAGATCAGACGAGATCGAGCGTTCTCAGAGTGGTATGGCCGTAATCGAGATATGTGCTTCGAAATTGGCCATTTGTTTTTGTTGTCATCATGTTTGTTTGCTCATATGCCTTTCCTGCTATTCCAGATCAACTTTTATCACACTTTATTCACCACGGTAAATGTTCATCCTTAAATTAAGCCTGAAAGCAAAGAAAAAAAAGTTAAAGCTTACAGCACCTGGTATTCCCAGGCGGTCTCCCATCCAAGTACTAACCAGGCCCGACCCTGCTTAGCTTCCGAGATCAGACGAGATCGAGCGTTCTCAGAGTGGTATGGCCGTAAGCGAGATTTGTGCTTCGAAATTGCCAATTTATTTTTGCTTGTCAGCGTGTTTGTTTGCTTATATGCCTTTCCTGCTATTCCAGTTAAACTTTTATCACACTTTATTCACCACGGTACCTGTTCGTCCTTAAATTAAGCCTGAAAGCAAAGAAAAAAAAATTAAAGCTTACAGCACCTGGTATTCCCAGGCGGTCTCCCATCCAAGTACTAACCAGGCCCGACCCTGCTTAGCTTCCGAGATCAGACGAGATCGAGCGTTCTCAGAGTGGTATGGCCGTAATCGAGATATGTGCTTCGAAATTGGCCATTTGTTTTTGTTGTCATCATGTTTGTTTGCTCATATGCCTTTCCTGCTATTCCAGATCAACTTTTATCACACTTTATTCACCACGGTAAATGTTCATCCTTAAATTAAGCCTGAAAGCAAAGAAAAAAAAGTTAAAGCTTACAGCACCTGGTATTCCCAGGCGGTCTCCCATCCAAGTACTAACCAGGCCCGACCCTGCTTAGCTTCCGAGATCAGACGAGATCGAGCGTTCTCAGAGTGGTATGGCCGTAAGCAAGATTCGCACCTCGAAATTGCCCATTTATTTTTGCTTGTCAGCGTGTTTGTTTGCTTATATGCCTTTCCTGCTATTCCAGTTCAACTTTTATCACACTTTATCCACAACGGTAAATGTTTGTCCTTAAATTAAGCATGAAAGCAAAGAAAAAAAAATTAAAGCTTACAGCACCTGGTATTCCCAGGCGGTCTCCCATCCAAGTACTGACCAGGCCCGACCCTGCTTAGCTTCCGAGATCAGACGAGATCGAGCGTTCTCAGAGTGGTATGGCCGTAAGCGAGATACGTGCTTCGAAATTGCCCATTTATTTTTGCTTCTCAGTGTGTTTGTTTGCTTATATGCCTTTCCTGCTATTTCAGTTCAACTTTTATCACACTTTATCCACAACGGTAAATGTTCGTCCTTAAATTAAGCATTAAAGCAAAGAAAAAAAATTCAAGCTTACAGCACCTGGTATTCCCAGGCGGTCTCCCATCCAAGTACTAAGCAGGCCCGACCCTGCTTAGCTTCCGAGATCAGACGAGATCGAGCGTTCTCAGAGTGGTATGGCCGTAAGCAAGATTCGCACCTCGAAATTGCCCATTTATTTTTGCTTGTCAGCGTGTTTGTTTGCTTATATGCCTTTCCTGCTATTCCAGTTCAACTTTTATCACACTTTATCCACAACGGTAAATGTTTGTCCTTAAATTAAGCATGAAAGCAAAGAAAAAAAAATTAAAGCTTACAGCACCTGGTATTCCCAGGCGGTCTCCCATCCAAGTACTGACCAGGCCCGACCCTGCTTAGCTTCCGAGATCAGACGAGATCGAGCGTTCTCAGAGTGGTATGGCCGTAAGCGAGATTCGCGCTTTAAACTTGCCCATTTATTTTTGCTTGTCAGCATGTTTGTTTGCTCATATGTCTTTCCTGCTATTCCAGTTCAACTTTTATCACACTTTATCCACAACGGTAATTGTTCGTCCTTAAATTAAGCCTGAAAGCAAAGAAAAAAAAATTAAAGCTTACAGCACCTGGTATTCCCAGGCGGTCTCCCATCCAAGTACTAACCAGGCCCGACCCTGCTTAGCTTCCGAGATCAGACGAGATCGAGCGTTCTCAGAGTGGTATGGCCGTAAGCAAGATTCGCACCTCGAAATTGCCCATTTATTTTTGCTTGTCAGCGTGTTTGTTTGCTTATATGCCTTTCCTGCTATTCCAGTTCAACTTTTATCACACTTTATCCACAACGGTAAATGTTCGTCCTTAAATTAAGTATGAAAGCAAAGAAAAAAAAAATTAAAGCTTACAGCACCTGGTATTCCCAGGCGGTCTCCCATCCAAGTACTAACCAGGCCCGACCCTGCTTAGCTTCCGAGATCAGACGAGATCGAGCGTTCTCAGAGTGGTATGGCCGTAAGCGAGATTTGTGCTTCGAAATTGCCAATTTTTTTTTGCTTGTCAGCGTGTTTGTTTGCTTATATGCCTTTCCTGCTATTCCAGTTAAACTTTTATCACACTTTATTCACCACGGTACCTGTTCGTCCTTAAATTAAGCCTGAAAGCAAAGAAAAAAAAATTAAAGCTTACAGCACCTGGTATTCCCAGGCGGTCTCCCATCCAAGTACTAACCAGGCCCGACCCTGCTTAGCTTCCGAGATCAGACGAGATCGAGCGTTCTCAGAGTGGTATGGCCGTAATCGAGATATGTGCTTCGAAATTGGCCATTTGTTTTTGTTGTCATCATGTTTGTTTGCTCATATGCCTTTCCTGCTATTCCAGATCAACTTTTATCACACTTTATTCACCACGGTAAATGTTCATCCTTAAATTAAGCCTGAAAGCAAAGAAAAAAAAGTTAAAGCTTACAGCACCTGGTATTCCCAGGCGGTCTCCCATCCAAGTACTAACCAGGCCCGACCCTGCTTAGCTTCCGAGATCAGACGAGATCGAGCGTTCTCAGAGTGGTATGGCCGTAAGCAAGATTCGCACCTCGAAATTGCCCATTTATTTTTGCTTGTCAGCGTGTTTGTTTGCTTATATGCCTTTCCTGCTATTCCAGTTCAACTTTTATCACACTTTATCCACAACGGTAAATGTTTGTCCTTAAATTAAGCATGAAAGCAAAGAAAAAAAAATTAAAGCTTACAGCACCTGGTATTCCCAGGCGGTCTCCCATCCAAGTACTGACCAGGCCCGACCCTGCTTAGCTTCCGAGATCAGACGAGATCGAGCGTTCTCAGAGTGGTATGGCCGTAAGCGAGATGCGTGCTTCGAAATTGCCCATTTATTTTTGCTTCTCAGTGTGTTTGTTTGCTTATATGCCTTTCCTGCTATTTCAGTTCAACTTTTATCACACTTTATCCACAACGGTAAATGTTCGTCCTTAAATTAAGCATTAAAGCAAAGAAAAAAAATTCAAGCTTACAGCACCTGGTATTCCCAGGCAGTCTCCCATCCAAGTACTAAGCAGGCCCGACCCTGCTTAGCTTCCGAGATCAGACGAGATCGAGCGTTCTCAGAGTGGTATGGCCGTAAGCAAGATTCGCACCTCGAAATTGCCCATTTATTTTTGCTTGTCAGCGTGTTTGTTTGCTTATATGCCTTTCCTGCTATTCCAGTTCAACTTTTATCACACTTTATCCACAACGGTAAATGTTTGTCCTTAAATTAAGCATGAAAGCAAAGAAAAAAAAATTAAAGCTTACAGCACCTGGTATTCCCAGGCGGTCTCCCATCCAAGTACTGACCAGGCCCGACCCTGCTTAGCTTCCGAGATCAGACGAGATCGAGCGTTCTCAGAGTGGTATGGCCGTAAGCGAGATTCGCGCTTCAAAATTGCCCATTTATTTTTGCTTGTCAGCATGTTTGTTTGCTCATATGTCTTTCCTGCTATTCCAGTTCAACTTTTATCACACTTTATCCACAACGGTAATTGTTCGTCCTTAAATTAAGCCTGAAAGCAAAGAAAAAAAATTTAAAGCTTACAGCACCTGGTATTCCCAGACGGTCTCCCATCCAAGTACTAACCAGGCCCGACCCTGCTTAGCTTCCGAGATCAGACGAGATCGAGCGTTCTCAGAGTGGTATGGCCGTAAGCAAGATTCGCACCTCGAAATTGCCCATTTATTTTTGCTTGTCAGCGTGTTTGTTTGCTTATATGCCTTTCCTGCTATTCCAGTTCAACTTTTATCACACTTTATCCACAACGGTAAATGTTCGTCCTTAAATTAAGTATGAAAGCAAAGAAAAAAAAAATTAAAGCTTACAGCACCTGGTATTCCCAGGCGGTCTCCCATCCAAGTACTAACCAGGCCCGACCCTGCTTAGCTTCCGAGATCAGACGAGATCGAGCGTTCTCAGAGTGGTATGGCCGTAAGCGAGATTTGTGCTTCGAAATTGCCAATTTATTTTTGCTTGTCAGCGTGTTTGTTTGCTTATATGCCTTTCCTGCTATTCCAGTTAAACTTTTATCACACTTTATTCACCACGGTACCTGTTCGTCCTTAAATTAAGCCTGAAAGCAAAGAAAAAAAAATTAAAGCTTACAGCACCTGGTATTCCCAGGCGGTCTCCCATCCAAGTACTAACCAGGCCCGACCCTGCTTAGCTTCCGAGATCAGACGAGATCGAGCGTTCTCAGAGTGGTATGGCCGTAATCGAGATATGTGCTTCGAAATTGGCCATTTGTTTTTGTTGTCATCATGTTTGTTTGCTCATATGCCTTTCCTGCTATTCCAGATCAACTTTTATCACACTTTATTCACCACGGTAAATGTTCATCCTTAAATTAAGCCTGAAAGCAAAGAAAAAAAAGTTAAAGCTTACAGCACCTGGTATTCCCAGGCGGTCTCCCATCCAAGTACTAACCAGGCCCGACCCTGCTTAGCTTCCGAGATCAGACGAGATCGAGCGTTCTCAGAGTGGTATGGCCGTAAGCAAGATTCGCACCTCGAAATTGCCCATTTATTTTTGCTTGTCAGCGTGTTTGTTTGCTTATATGCCTTTCCTGCTATTCCAGTTCAACTTTTATCACACTTTATCCACAACGGTAAATGTTTGTCCTTAAATTAAGCATGAAAGCAAAGAAAAAAAAATTAAAGCTTACAGCACCTGGTATTCCCAGGCGGTCTCCCATCCAAGTACTAACCAGGCCCGACCCTGCTTAGCTTCCGAGATCAGACGAGATCGAGCGTTCTCAGAGTGGTATGGCCGTAAGCGAGATACGTGCTTCGAAATTGCCCATTTATTTTTGCTTCTCAGTGTGTTTGTTTGCTTATATGCCTTTCCTGCTATTTCAGTTCAACTTTTATCACACTTTATCCACAACGGTAAATGTTCGTCCTTAAATTAAGCATTAAAGCAAAGAAAAAAAATTCAAGCTTACAGCACCTGGTATTCCCAGGCGGTCTACCATCCAAGTACTAACCAGGCCCGACCCTGCTTAGCTTCCGAGATCAGACGAGATCGAGCGTTCTCAGAGTGGTATGGCCGTAAGCAAGATTCGCACCTCGAAATTGCCCATTTATTTTTGCTTGTCAGCGTGTTTGTTTGCTTATATGCCTTTCCTGCTATTCCAGTTCAACTTTTATCACACTTTATCCACAACGGTAAATGTTTGTCCTTAAATTAAGCATGAAAGCAAAGAAAAAAAAATTAAAGCTTACAGCACCTGGTATTCCCAGGCGGTCTCCCATCCAAGTACTGACCAGGCCCGACCCTGCTTAGCTTCCGAGATCAGACGAGATCGAGCGTTCTCAGAGTGGTATGGCCGTAAGCGAGATTCGCGCTTCAAAATTGCCCATTTATTTTTGCTTGTCAGCATGTTTGTTTGCTCATATGTCTTTCCTGCTATTCCAGTTCAACTTTTATCACACTTTATCCACAACGGTAATTGTTCGTCCTTAAATTAAGCCTGAAAGCAAAGAAAAAAAAATTAAAGCTTACAGCACCTGGTATTCCCAGGCGGTCTCCCATCCAAGTACTAACCAGGCCCGACCCTGCTTAGCTTCCGAGATCAGACGAGATCGAGCGTTCTCAGAGTGGTATGGCCGTAAGCGAGATTCGCACCTCGAAATTGCCCATTTATTTTTGCTTGTCAGCGTGTTTGTTTGCTTATATGCCTTTCCTGCTATTCCAGTTCAACTTTTATCACACTTTATCCACAACGGTAAATGTTCGTCCTTAAATTAAGTATGAAAGCAAAGAAAAAAAAAATTAAAGCTTACAGCACCTGGTATTCCCAGGCGGTCTCCCATCCAAGTACTAACCAGGCCCGACCCTGCTTAGCTTCCGAGATCAGACGAGATCGAGCGTTCTCAGAGTGGTATGGCCGTAAGCGAGATTTGTGCTTCGAAATTGCCAATTTTTTTTTGCTTGTCAGCGTGTTTGTTTGCTTATATGCCTTTCCTGCTATTCCAGTTAAACTTTTATCACACTTTATTCACCACGGTACCTGTTCGTCCTTAAATTAAGCCTGAAAGCAAAGAAAAAAAAATTAAAGCTTACAGCACCTGGTATTCCCAGGCGGTCTCCCATCCAAGTACTAACCAGGCCCGACCCTGCTTAGCTTCCGAGATCAGACGAGATCGAGCGTTCTCAGAGTGGTATGGCCGTAATCGAGATATGTGCTTCGAAATTGGCCATTTGTTTTTGTTGTCATCATGTTTGTTTGCTCATATGCCTTTCCTGCTATTCCAGATCAACTTTTATCACACTTTATTCACCACGGTAAATGTTCATCCTTAAATTAAGCCTGAAAGCAAAGAAAAAAAAGTTAAAGCTTACAGCACCTGGTATTCCCAGGCGGTCTCCCATCCAAGTACTAACCAGGCCCGACCCTGCTTAGCTTCCGAGATCAGACGAGATCGAGCGTTCTCAGAGTGGTATGGCCGTAAGCAAGATTCGCACCTCGAAATTGCCCATTTATTTTTGCTTGTCAGCGTGTTTGTTTGCTTATATGCCTTTCCTGCTATTCCAGTTCAACTTTTATCACACTTTATCCACAACGGTAAATGTTTGTCCTTAAATTAAGCATGAAAGCAAAGAAAAAAAAATTAAAGCTTACAGCACCTGGTATTCCCAGGCGGTCTCCCATCCAAGTACTAACCAGGCCCGGCCCTGCTTAGCTTCCGAGATCAGACGAGATCGAGCGTTCTCAGAGTGGTATGGCCGTAAGCGAGATACGTGCTTCGAAATTGCCCATTTATTTTTGCTTCTCAGTGTGTTTGTTTGCTTATATGCCTTTCCTGCTATTTCAGTTCAACTTTTATCACACTTTATCCACAACGGTAAATGTTCGTCCTTAAATTAAGCATTAAAGCAAAGAAAAAAAATTCAAGCTTACAGCACCTGGTATTCCCAGGCGGTCTCCCATCCAAGTACTAACCAGGCCCGACCCTGCTTAGCTTCCGAGATCAGACGAGATCGAGCGTTCTCAGAGTGGTATGGCCGTAAGCAAGATTCGCACCTCGAAATTGCCCATTTATTTTTGCTTGTCAGCGTGTTTGTTTGCTTATATGCCTTTCCTGCTATTCCAGTTCAACTTTTATCACACTTTATCCACAACGGTAAATGTTTGTCCTTAAATTAAGCATGAAAGCAAAGAAAAAAAAATTAAAGCTTACAGCACCTGGTATTCCCAGGCGGTCTCCCATCCAAGTACTGACCAGGCCCGACCCTGCTTAGCTTCCGAGATCAGACGAGATCGAGCGTTCTCAGAGTGGTATGGCCGTAAGCGAGATTCGCGCTTCAAAATTGCCCATTTATTTTTGCTTGTCAGCATGTTTGTTTGCTCATATGTCTTTCCTGCTATTCCAGTTCAACTTTTATCACACTTTATCCACAACGGTAATTGTTCGTCCTTAAATTAAGCCTGAAAGCAAAGAAAAAAAAATTAAAGCTTACAGCACCTGGTATTCCCAGGCGGTCTCCCATCCAAGTACTAACCAGGCCCGACCCTGCTTAGCTTCCGAGATCAGACGAGATCGAGCGTTCTCAGAGTGGTATGGCCGTAAGCGAGATTCGCACCTCGAAATTGCCCATTTATTTTTGCTTGTCAGCGTGTTTGTTTGCTTATATGCCTTTCCTGCTATTCCAGTTCAACTTTTATCACACTTTATCCACAACGGTAAATGTTCGTCCTTAAATTAAGTATGAAAGCAAAGAAAAAAAAAATTAAAGCTTACAGCACCTGGTATTCCCAGGCGGTCTCCCATCCAAGTACTAACCAGGCCCGACCCTGCTTAGCTTCCGAGATCAGACGAGATCGAGCGTTCTCAGAGTGGTATGGCCGTAAGCGAGATTTGTGCTTCGAAATTGCCAATTTTTTTTTGCTTGTCAGCGTGTTTGTTTGCTTATATGCCTTTCCTGCTATTCCAGTTAAACTTTTATCACACTTTATTCACCACGGTACCTGTTCGTCCTTAAATTAAGCCTGAAAGCAAAGAAAAAAAAATTAAAGCTTACAGCACCTGGTATTCCCAGGCGGTCTCCCATCCAAGTACTAACCAGGCCCGACCCTGCTTAGCTTCCGAGATCAGACGAGATCGAGCGTTCTCAGAGTGGTATGGCCGTAATCGAGATATGTGCTTCGAAATTGGCCATTTGTTTTTGTTGTCATCATGTTTGTTTGCTCATATGCCTTTCCTGCTATTCCAGATCAACTTTTATCACACTTTATTCACCACGGTAAATGTTCATCCTTAAATTAAGCCTGAAAGCAAAGAAAAAAAAGTTAAAGCTTACAGCACCTGGTATTCCCAGGCGGTCTCCCATCCAAGTACTAACCAGGCCCGACCCTGCTTAGCTTCCGAGATCAGACGAGATCGAGCGTTCTCAGAGTGGTATGGCCGTAAGCAAGATTCGCACCTCGAAATTGCCCATTTATTTTTGCTTGTCAGCGTGTTTGTTTGCTTATATGCCTTTCCTGCTATTCCAGTTCAACTTTTATCACACTTTATCCACAACGGTAAATGTTTGTCCTTAAATTAAGCATGAAAGCAAAGAAAAAAAAATTAAAGCTTACAGCACCTGGTATTCCCAGGCGGTCTCCCATCCAAGTACTAACCAGGCCCGACCCTGCTTAGCTTCCGAGATCAGACGAGATCGAGCGTTCTCAGAGTGGTATGGCCGTAAGCGAGATACGTGCTTCGAAATTGCCCATTTATTTTTGCTTCTCAGTGTGTTTGTTTGCTTATATGCCTTTCCTGCTATTTCAGTTCAACTTTTATCACACTTTATCCACAACGGTAAATGTTCGTCCTTAAATTAAGCATTAAAGCAAAGAAAAAAAATTCAAGCTTACAGCACCTGGTATTCCCAGGCGGTCTCCCATCCAAGTACTAACCAGGCCCGACCCTGCTTAGCTTCCGAGATCAGACGAGATCGAGCGTTCTCAGAGTGGTATGGCCGTAAGCAAGATTCGCACCTCGAAATTGCCCATTTATTTTTGCTTGTCAGCGTGTTTGTTTGCTTATATGCCTTTCCTGCTATTCCAGTTCAACTTTTATCACACTTTATCCACAACGGTAAATGTTTGTCCTTAAATTAAGCATGAAAGCAAAGAAAAAAAAATTAAAGCTTACAGCACCTGGTATTCCCAGGCGGTCTCCCATCCAAGTACTGACCAGGCCCGACCCTGCTTAGCTTCCGAGATCAGACGAGATCGAGCGTTCTCAGAGTGGTATGGCCGTAAGCGAGATTCGCGCTTTAAACTTGCCCATTTATTTTTGCTTGTCAGCATGTTTGTTTGCTCATATGTCTTTCCTGCTATTCCAGTTCAACTTTTATCACACTTTATCCACAACGGTAATTGTTCGTCCTTAAATTAAGCCTGAAAGCAAAGAAAAAAAATTTAAAGCTTACAGCACCTGGTATTCCCAGGCGGTCTCCCATCCAAGTACTAACCAGGCCCGACCCTGCTTAGCTTCCGAGATCAGACGAGATCGAGCGTTCTCAGAGTGGTATGGCCGTAAGCGAGATTCGCACCTCGAAATTGCCCATTTATTTTTGCTTGTCAGCGTGTTTGTTTGCTTATATGCCTTTCCTGCTATTCCAGTTCAACTTTTATCACACTTTATCCACAACGGTAAATGTTCGTCCTTAAATTAAGTATGAAAGCAAAGAAAAAAAAAATTAAAGCTTACAGCACCTGGTATTCCCAGGCGGTCTCCCATCCAAGTACTAACCAGGCCCGACCCTGCTTAGCTTCCGAGATCAGACGAGATCGAGCGTTCTCAGAGTGGTATGGCCGTAAGCGAGATTTGTGCTTCGAAATTGCCAATTTATTTTTGCTTGTCAGCGTGTTTGTTTGCTTATATGCCTTTCCTGCTATTCCAGTTAAACTTTTATCACACTTTATTCACCACGGTACCTGTTCGTCCTTAAATTAAGCCTGAAAGCAAAGAAAAAAAAATTAAAGCTTACAGCACCTGGTATTCCCAGGCGGTCTCCCATCCAAGTACTAACCAGGCCCGACCCTGCTTAGCTTCCGAGATCAGACGAGATCGAGCGTTCTCAGAGTGGTATGGCCGTAATCGAGATATGTGCTTCGAAATTGGCCATTTGTTTTTGTTGTCATCATGTTTGTTTGCTCATATGCCTTTCCTGCTATTCCAGATCAACTTTTATCACACTTTATTCACCACGGTAAATGTTCATCCTTAAATTAAGCCTGAAAGCAAAGAAAAAAAAGTTAAAGCTTACAGCACCTGGTATTCCCAGGCGGTCTCCCATCCAAGTACTAACCAGGCCCGACCCTGCTTAGCTTCCGAGATCAGACGAGATCGAGCGTTCTCAGAGTGGTATGGCCGTAAGCAAGATTCGCACCTCGAAATTGCCCATTTATTTTTGCTTGTCAGCGTGTTTGTTTGCTTATATGCCTTTCCTGCTATTCCAGTTCAACTTTTATCACACTTTATCCACAACGGTAAATGTTTGTCCTTAAATTAAGCATGAAAGCAAAGAAAAAAAAATTAAAGCTTACAGCACCTGGTATTCCCAGGCGGTCTCCCATCCAAGTACTAACCAGGCCCGACCCTGCTTAGCTTCCGAGATCAGACGAGATCGAGCGTTCTCAGAGTGGTATGGCCGTAAGCGAGATACGTGCTTCGAAATTGCCCATTTATTTTTGCTTCTCAGTGTGTTTGTTTGCTTATATGCCTTTCCTGCTATTTCAGTTCAACTTTTATCACACTTTATCCACAACGGTAAATGTTCGTCCTTAAATTAAGCATTAAAGCAAAGAAAAAAAATTCAAGCTTACAGCACCTGGTATTCCCAGGCGGTCTACCATCCAAGTACTAACCAGGCCCGACCCTGCTTAGCTTCCGAGATCAGACGAGATCGAGCGTTCTCAGAGTGGTATGGCCGTAAGCAAGATTCGCACCTCGAAATTGCCCATTTATTTTTGCTTGTCAGCGTGTTTGTTTGCTTATATGCCTTTCCTGCTATTCCAGTTCAACTTTTATCACACTTTATCCACAACGGTAAATGTTTGTCCTTAAATTAAGCATGAAAGCAAAGAAAAAAAAATTAAAGCTTACAGCACCTGGTATTCCCAGGCGGTCTCCCATCCAAGTACTGACCAGGCCCGACCCTGCTTAGCTTCCGAGATCAGACGAGATCGAGCGTTCTCAGAGTGGTATGGCCGTAAGCGAGATTCGCGCTTCAAAATTGCCCATTTATTTTTGCTTGTCAGCATGTTTGTTTGCTCATATGTCTTTCCTGCTATTCCAGTTCAACTTTTATCACACTTTATCCACAACGGTAATTGTTCGTCCTTAAATTAAGCCTGAAAGCAAAGAAAAAAAAATTAAAGCTTACAGCACCTGGTATTCCCAGGCGGTCTCCCATCCAAGTACTAACCAGGCCCGACCCTGCTTAGCTTCCGAGATCAGACGAGATCGAGCGTTCTCAGAGTGGTATGGCCGTAAGCGAGATTCGCACCTCGAAATTGCCCATTTATTTTTGCTTGTCAGCGTGTTTGTTTGCTTATATGCCTTTCCTGCTATTCCAGTTCAACTTTTATCACACTTTATCCACAACGGTAAATGTTCGTCCTTAAATTAAGTATGAAAGCAAAGAAAAAAAAAATTAAAGCTTACAGCACCTGGTATTCCCAGGCGGTCTCCCATCCAAGTACTAACCAGGCCCGACCCTGCTTAGCTTCCGAGATCAGACGAGATCGAGCGTTCTCAGAGTGGTATGGCCGTAAGCGAGATTTGTGCTTCGAAATTGCCAATTTATTTTTGCTTGTCAGCGTGTTTGTTTGCTTATATGCCTTTCCTGCTATTCCAGTTAAACTTTTATCACACTTTATTCACCACGGTACCTGTTCGTCCTTAAATTAAGCCTGAAAGCAAAGAAAAAAAAATTAAAGCTTACAGCACCTGGTATTCCCAGGCGGTCTCCCATCCAAGTACTAACCAGGCCCGACCCTGCTTAGCTTCCGAGATCAGACGAGATCGAGCGTTCTCAGAGTGGTATGGCCGTAATCGAGATATGTGCTTCGAAATTGGCCATTTGTTTTTGTTGTCATCATGTTTGTTTGCTCATATGCCTTTCCTGCTATTCCAGATCAACTTTTATCACACTTTATTCACCACGGTAAATGTTCATCCTTAAATTAAGCCTGAAAGCAAAGAAAAAAAAGTTAAAGCTTACAGCACCTGGTATTCCCAGGCGGTCTCCCATCCAAGTACTAACCAGGCCCGACCCTGCTTAGCTTCCGAGATCAGACGAGATCGAGCGTTCTCAGAGTGGTATGGCCGTAAGCGAGATTCATGCTTTGAAATTGCCCATTTATTTTAGTTGTCAGCGTGTTTGTTTGCTCATATGCCTTTCCTGCTATTTCAGTTCAACTTTTATCACACTTTATCCGCAACGGTAAATGTTCGTCCTTAAATTAAGTATGAAAGCAAAAAAAATAAAAAATTTAAGCTTACAGCACCTGGTATTCCCAGGCGGTCTCCCATCCAAGTACTAACCAGGCCCGACCCTGCTTAGCTTCCGAGATCAGACGAGATCGAGCGTTCTCAGAGTGGTATGGCCGTAAGCAAGATTCGCACCTCGAAATTGCCCATTTATTTTTGTTTGTCAGCGAGTTTGTTTGCTTATATGCCTTTCCTGCTATTCCAGTTAAACTTTTATCACACTTTATTCACCACGGTACCTGTTCGTCCTTAAATTAAGCCTGAAAGCAAAGAAAAAAAAATTAAAGCTTACAGCACCTGGTATTCCCAGGCGGTCTCCCATCCAAGTACTAACCAGGCCCGACCCTGCTTAGCTTCCGAGATCAGACGAGATCGAGCGTTCTCAGAGTGGTATGGCCGTAATCGAGATATGTGCTTCGAAATTGGCCATTTGTTTTTGTTGTCATCATGTTTGTTTGCTCATATGCCTTTCCTGCTATTCCAGATCAACTTTTATCACACTTTATTCACCACGGTAAATGTTCATCCTTAAATTAAGCCTGAAAGCAAAGAAAAAAAAGTTAAAGCTTACAGCACCTGGTATTCCCAGGCGGTCTCCCATCCAAGTACTAACCAGGCCCGACCCTGCTTAGCTTCCGAGATCAGACGAGATCGAGCGTTCTCAGAGTGGTATGGCCGTAAGCAAGATTCGCACCTCGAAATTGCCCATTTATTTTTGCTTGTCAGCGTGTTTGTTTGCTTATATGCCTTTCCTGCTATTCCAGTTCAACTTTTATCACACTTTATCCACAACGGTAAATGTTTGTCCTTAAATTAAGCATGAAAGCAAAGAAAAAAAAATTAAAGCTTACAGCACCTGGTATTCCCAGGCGGTCTCCCATCCAAGTACTGACCAGGCCCGACCCTGCTTAGCTTCCGAGATCAGACGAGATCGAGCGTTCTCAGAGTGGTATGGCCGTAAGCGAGATACGTGCTTCGAAATTGCCCATTTATTTTTGCTTCTCAGTGTGTTTGTTTGCTTATATGCCTTTCCTGCTATTTCAGTTCAACTTTTATCACACTTTATCCACAACGGTAAATGTTCGTCCTTAAATTAAGCATTAAAGCAAAGAAAAAAAATTCAAGCTTACAGCACCTGGTATTCCCAGGCGGTCTCCCATCCAAGTACTAACCAGGCCCGACCCTGCTTAGCTTCCGAGATCAGACGAGATCGAGCGTTCTCAGAGTGGTATGGCCGTAAGCAAGATTCGCACCTCGAAATTGCCCATTTATTTTTGCTTGTCAGCGTGTTTGTTTGCTTATATGCCTTTCCTGCTATTCCAGTTCAACTTTTATCACACTTTATCCACAACGGTAAATGTTTGTCCTTAAATTAAGCATGAAAGCAAAGAAAAAAAAATTAAAGCTTACAGCACCTGGTATTCCCAGGCGGTCTCCCATCCAAGTACTGACCAGGCCCGACCCTGCTTAGCTTCCGAGATCAGACGAGATCGAGCGTTCTCAGAGTGGTATGGCCGTAAGCGAGATTCGCGCTTTAAACTTGCCCATTTATTTTTGCTTGTCAGCATGTTTGTTTGCTCATATGTCTTTCCTGCTATTCCAGTTCAACTTTTATCACACTTTATCCACAACGGTAATTGTTCGTCCTTAAATTAAGCCTGAAAGCAAAGAAAAAAAAATTAAAGCTTACAGCACCTGGTATTCCCAGGCGGTCTCCCATCCAAGTACTAACCAGGCCCGACCCTGCTTAGCTTCCGAGATCAGACGAGATCGAGCGTTCTCAGAGTGGTATGGCCGTAAGCAAGATTCGCACCTCGAAATTGCCCATTTATTTTTGCTTGTCAGCGTGTTTGTTTGCTTATATGCCTTTCCTGCTATTCCAGTTCAACTTTTATCACACTTTATCCACAACGGTAAATGTTCGTCCTTAAATTAAGTATGAAAGCAAAGAAAAAAAAAATTAAAGCTTACAGCACCTGGTATTCCCAGGCGGTCTCCCATCCAAGTACTAACCAGGCCCGACCCTGCTTAGCTTCCGAGATCAGACGAGATCGAGCGTTCTCAGAGTGGTATGGCCGTAAGCGAGATTTGTGCTTCGAAATTGCCAATTTATTTTTGCTTGTCAGCGTGTTTGTTTGCTTATATGCCTTTCCTGCTATTCCAGTTAAACTTTTATCACACTTTATTCACCACGGTACCTGTTCGTCCTTAAATTAAGCCTGAAAGCAAAGAAAAAAAAATTAAAGCTTACAGCACCTGGTATTCCCAGGCGGTCTCCCATCCAAGTACTAACCAGGCCCGACCCTGCTTAGCTTCCGAGATCAGACGAGATCGAGCGTTCTCAGAGTGGTATGGCCGTAATCGAGATATGTGCTTCGAAATTGGCCATTTGTTTTTGTTGTCATCATGTTTGTTTGCTCATATGCCTTTCCTGCTATTCCAGATCAACTTTTATCACACTTTATTCACCACGGTAAATGTTCATCCTTAAATTAAGCCTGAAAGCAAAGAAAAAAAAGTTAAAGCTTACAGCACCTGGTATTCCCAGGCGGTCTCCCATCCAAGTACTAACCAGGCCCGACCCTGCTTAGCTTCCGAGATCAGACGAGATCGAGCGTTCTCAGAGTGGTATGGCCGTAAGCAAGATTCGCAACTCGAAATTGCCCATTTATTTTTGCTTGTCAGCGTGTTTGTTTGCTTATATGCCTTTCCTGCTATTCCAGTTCAACTTTTATCACACTTTATCCACAACGGTAAATGTTTGTCCTTAAATTAAGCATGAAAGCAAAGAAAAAAAAATTAAAGCTTACAGCACCTGGTATTCCCAGGCGGTCTCCCATCCAAGTACTGACCAGGCCCGACCCTGCTTAGCTTCCGAGATCAGACGAGATCGAGCGTTCTCAGAGTGGTATGGCCGTAAGCGAGATACGTGCTTCGAAATTGCCCATTTATTTTTGCTTCTCAGTGTGTTTGTTTGCTTATATGCCTTTCCTGCTATTTCAGTTCAACTTTTATCACACTTTATCCACAACGGTAAATGTTCGTCCTTAAATTAAGCATTAAAGCAAAGAAAAAAAATTCAAGCTTACAGCACCTGGTATTCCCAGGCGGTCTACCATCCAAGTACTAACCAGGCCCGACCCTGCTTAGCTTCCGAGATCAGACGAGATCGAGCGTTCTCAGAGTGGTATGGCCGTAAGCAAGATTCGCACCTCGAAATTGCCCATTTATTTTTGCTTGTCAGCGTGTTTGTTTGCTTATATGCCTTTCCTGCTATTCCAGTTCAACTTTTATCACACTTTATCCACAACGGTAAATGTTTGTCCTTAAATTAAGCATGAAAGCAAAGAAAAAAAAATTAAAGCTTACAGCACCTGGTATTCCCAGGCGGTCTCCCATCCAAGTACTGACCAGGCCCGACCCTGCTTAGCTTCCGAGATCAGACGAGATCGAGCGTTCTCAGAGTGGTATGGCCGTAAGCGAGATTCGCGCTTCAAAATTGCCCATTTATTTTTGCTTGTCAGCATGTTTTTTTGCTCATATGTCTTTCCTGCTATTCCAGTTCAACTTTTATCACACTTTATCCACAACGGTAATTGTTCGTCCTTAAATTAAGCCTGAAAGCAAAGAAAAAAAAATTAAAGCTTACAGCACCTGGTATTCCCAGGCGGTCTCCCATCCAAGTACTAACCAGGCCCGACCCTGCTTAGCTTCCGAGATCAGACGAGATCGAGCGTTCTCAGAGTGGTATGGCCGTAAGCGAGATTCGCACCTCGAAATTGCCCATTTATTTTTGCTTGTCAGCGTGTTTGTTTGCTTATATGCCTTTCCTGCTATTCCAGTTCAACTTTTATCACACTTTATCCACAACGGTAAATGTTCGTCCTTAAATTAAGTATGAAAGCAAAGAAAAAAAAAATTAAAGCTTACAGCACCTGGTATTCCCAGGCGGTCTCCCATCCAAGTACTAACCAGGCCCGACCCTGCTTAGCTTCCGAGATCAGACGAGATCGAGCGTTCTCAGAGTGGTATGGCCGTAAGCGAGATTTGTGCTTCGAAATTGCCAATTTATTTTTGCTTGTCAGCGTGTTTGTTTGCTTATATGCCTTTCCTGCTATTCCAGTTAAACTTTTATCACACTTTATTCACCACGGTACCTGTTCGTCCTTAAATTAAGCCTGAAAGCAAAGAAAAAAAAATTAAAGCTTACAGCACCTGGTATTCCCAGGCGGTCTCCCATCCAAGTACTAACCAGGCCCGACCCTGCTTAGCTTCCGAGATCAGACGAGATCGAGCGTTCTCAGAGTGGTATGGCCGTAATCGAGATATGTGCTTCGAAATTGGCCATTTGTTTTTGTTGTCATCATGTTTGTTTGCTCATATGCCTTTCCTGCTATTCCAGATCAACTTTTATCACACTTTATTCACCACGGTAAATGTTCATCCTTAAATTAAGCCTGAAAGCAAAGAAAAAAAAGTTAAAGCTTACAGCACCTGGTATTCCCAGGCGGTCTCCCATCCAAGTACTAACCAGGCCCGACCCTGCTTAGCTTCCGAGATCAGACGAGATCGAGCGTTCTCAGAGTGGTATGGCCGTAAGCGAGATTTGTGCTTCGAAATTGCCAATTTATTTTTGCTTGTCAGCGTGTTTGTTTGCTTATATGCCTTTCCTGCTATTCCAGTTAAACTTTTATCACACTTTATTCACCACGGTACCTGTTCGTCCTTAAATTAAGCCTGAAAGCAAAGAAAAAAAAATTAAAGCTTACAGCACCTGGTATTCCCAGGCGGTCTCCCATCCAAGTACTAACCAGGCCCGACCCTGCTTAGCTTCCGAGATCAGACGAGATCGAGCGTTCTCAGAGTGGTATGGCCGTAATCGAGATATGTGCTTCGAAATTGGCCATTTGTTTTTGTTGTCATCATGTTTGTTTGCTCATATGCCTTTCCTGCTATTCCAGATCAACTTTTATCACACTTTATTCACCACGGTAAATGTTCATCCTTAAATTAAGCCTGAAAGCAAAGAAAAAAAAGTTAAAGCTTACAGCACCTGGTATTCCCAGGCGGTCTCCCATCCAAGTACTAACCAGGCCCGACCCTGCTTAGCTTCCGAGATCAGACGAGATCGAGCGTTCTCAGAGTGGTATGGCCGTAAGCAAGATTCGCACCTCGAAATTGCCCATTTATTTTTGCTTGTCAGCGTGTTTGTTTGCTTATATGCCTTTCCTGCTATTCCAGTTCAACTTTTATCACACTTTATCCACAACGGTAAATGTTTGTCCTTAAATTAAGCATGAAAGCAAAGAAAAAAAAATTAAAGCTTACAGCACCTGGTATTCCCAGGCGGTCTCCCATCCAAGTACTGACCAGGCCCGACCCTGCTTAGCTTCCGAGATCAGACGAGATCGAGCGTTCTCAGAGTGGTATGGCCGTAAGCGAGATACGTGCTTCGAAATTGCCCATTTATTTTTGCTTCTCAGTGTGTTTGTTTGCTTATATGCCTTTCCTGCTATTTTAGTTCAACTTTTATCACACTTTATCCACAACGGTAAATGTTCGTCCTTAAATTAAGCATTAAAGCAAAGAAAAAAAATTCAAGCTTACAGCACCTGGTATTCCCAGGCGGTCTCCCATCCAAGTACTAAGCAGGCCCGACCCTGCTTAGCTTCCGAGATCAGACGAGATCGAGCGTTCTCAGAGTGGTATGGCCGTAAGCAAGATTCGCACCTCGAAATTGCCCATTTATTTTTGCTTGTCAGCGTGTTTGTTTGCTTATATGCCTTTCCTGCTATTCCAGTTCAACTTTTATCACACTTTATCCACAACGGTAAATGTTTGTCCTTAAATTAAGCATGAAAGCAAAGAAAAAAAAATTAAAGCTTACAGCACCTGGTATTCCCAGGCGGTCTCCCATCCAAGTACTGACCAGGCCCGACCCTGCTTAGCTTCCGAGATCAGACGAGATCGAGCGTTCTCAGAGTGGTATGGCCGTAAGCGAGATTCGCGCTTTAAACTTGCCCATTTATTTTTGCTTGTCAGCATGTTTGTTTGCTCATATGTCTTTCCTGCTATTCCAGTTCAACTTTTATCACACTTTATCCACAACGGTAATTGTTCGTCCTTAAATTAAGCCTGAAAGCAAAGAAAAAAAAATTAAAGCTTACAGCACCTGGTATTCCCAGGCGGTCTCCCATCCAAGTACTAACCAGGCCCGACCCTGCTTAGCTTCCGAGATCAGACGAGATCGAGCGTTCTCAGAGTGGTATGGCCGTAAGCAAGATTCGCACCTCGAAATTGCCCATTTATTTTTGCTTGTCAGCGTGTTTGTTTGCTTATATGCCTTTCCTGCTATTCCAGTTCAACTTTTATCACACTTTATCCACAACGGTAAATGTTCGTCCTTAAATTAAGTATGAAAGCAAAAAAAATAAAAAATTTAAGCTTACAGCACCTGGTATTCCCAGGCGGTCTCCCATCCAAGTACTAACCAGGCCCGACCCTGCTTAGCTTCCGAGATCAGACGAGATCGAGCGTTCTCAGAGTGGTATGGCCGTAAGCAAGATTCGCACCTCGAAATTGCCCATTTATTTTTGCTTGTCAGCGAGTTTGTTTGCTTATATGCCTTTCCTGCTATTCCAGTTAAACTTTTATCACACTTTATTCACCACGGTACCTGTTCGTCCTTAAATTAAGCCTGAAAGCAAAGAAAAAAAAATTAAAGCTTACAGCACCTGGTATTCCCAGGCGGTCTCCCATCCAAGTACTAACCAGGCCCGACCCTGCTTAGCTTCCGAGATCAGACGAGATCGAGCGTTCTCAGAGTGGTATGGCCGTAAGCGAGATTCATGCTTTGAAATTGCCCATTTATTTTAGTTGTCAGCGTGTTTGTTTGCTCATATGCCTTTCCTGCTATTTCAGCTCAACTTTTATCACACTTTATCCACAACGGTAAATGTTCGTCCTTAAATTAAGTATGAAAGCAAAGAAAAAAAATTTTTAAGCTTACAGCACCTGGTATTCCCAGGCGGTCTCCCATCCAAGTACTAACCAGGCCCGACCCTGCTTAGCTTCCGAGATCAGACGAGATCGAGCGTTCTCAGAGTGGTATGGCCGTAAGCGAGATACGTGCTTCGAAATTACCCATTTATTTTTGATTCTCAGTGTGTTTGTTTGCTTATATGCCTTTCCTGCTATTTCAGTTCAACTTTTATCACACTTTATCCACAACGGTAAATGTTCGTCCTTAAATTAAGCATTAAAGCAAAGAAAAAAAAATTCAAGCTTACAGCACCTGGTATTCCCAGGCGGTCTCCCATCCAAGTACTAACCAGGCCCGACCCTGCTTAGCTTCCGAGATCAGACGAGATCGAGCGTTCTCAGAGTGGTATGGCCGTAAGCGAGATTCGCACCTCGAAATTGCCCATTTATTTTTGCTTGTCAGCGTGTTTGTTTGCTTATATGCCTTTCCTGCTATTCCAGTTCAACTTTTATCACACTTTATTCACCACGGTAAATGTTCGTCCTTAAATTAAGCATGAAAGCAAAGAAAAAAAAATTAAAGCTTACAGCACCTGGTATTCCCAGGCGGTCTCCCATCCAAGTACTGACCAGGCCCGACCTTGCTTAGCTTCCGAGATCAGACGAGATCGAGCGTTCTCAGAGTGGTATGGCCGTAAGCGAGATTCGCGCTTCAAAATTGCCCATTTATTTTTGCTTGTCAGCATGTTTGTTTGCTCATATGTCTTTCCTGCTATTCCAGTTCAACTTTTATCACACTTTATCCACAACGGTAAATGTTCGTCCTTAAATTAAGCCTGAAAGCAAAGAAAAAAAAATTAAAGCTTACAGCACCTGGTATTCCCAGGCGGTCTCCCATCCAAGTACTAACCAGGCCCGACCCTGCTTAGCTTCCGAGATCAGACGAGATCGAGCGTTCTCAGAGTGGTATGGCCGTAAGCGAGATATGTGGTTCGAAATTGGCCATTTGTTTTTGTTGTCATCATGTTTGTTTGCTCATATGCCTTTCCTGCTATTCCAGATCAACTTTTATCACACTTTATTCACCACGGTAAATGTTCATCCTTAAATTAAGCCTGAAAGCAAAGAAAAAAAAGTTAAAGCTTACAGCACCTGGTATTCCCAGGCGGTCTCCCATCCAAGTACTAACCAGGCCCGACCCTGCTTAGCTTCCGAGATCAGACGAGATTGAGCGTTCTCAGAGTGGTATGGCCGTAAGCGAGATTCGCACCTCGAAATTGCCCATTTATTTTTGCTTGTCAGCGTGTTTGTTTGCTTATATGCCTTTCCTGCTATTCCAGTTCAACTTTTATCACACTTTATCCACAACGGTAAATGTTCGTCCTTAAATTAAGTATGAAAGCAAAGAAAAAAAAATTAAAGCTTACAGCACCTGGTATTCCCAGGCGGTCTCCCATCCAAGTACTAACCAGGCCCGACCCTGCTTAGCTTCCGAGATCAGACGAGATCGAGCGTTCTCAGAGTGGTATGGCCGTAAGCAAGATTCGCGCTTCAAAATTGTCCATTTATTTTTGCTTGTCAGCATGTTTGTTTGCTCATATGTCTTTCCTGCTATTCCAGATCAACTTTTATCACACTTTATTCACCACGGTAAATGTTCATCCTTAAATTAAGCCTGAAAGCAAAGAAAAAAAAGTTAAAGCTTACAGCACCTGGTATTCCCAGGCGGTCTCCCATCCAAGTACTAACCAGGCCCGACCCTGCTTAGCTTCCGAGATCAGACGAGATCGAGCGTTCTCAGAGTGGTATGGCCGGAAGCAAGATTCGCGCTTCAAAATTGCCCATTTATTTTTGCTTGTCAGCATGTTTGTTTGCTCATATGTCTTTCCTGCTATTCCAGTTCAACTTTTATCACACTTTATCCACAACGGTAAATGTTCGTCCTTAAATTAAGCCTGAAAGCAAAGAAAAAAAAATTAAAGCTTACAGCACCTGGTATTCCCAGGCGGTCTCCCATCCAAGTACTAACCAGGCCCGACCCTGCTTAGCTTCCGAGATCAGACAAGATCGAGCGTTCTCAGAGTGGTATGGCCGTAAGCGAGATTCATGCTTTGAAATTGCCCATTTATTTTAGTTGTCAGCGTGTTTGTTTGCTCATATGCCTTTCCTGCTATTTCAGTTCAACTTTTATCACACTTTATCCACAACGGTAAATGTTCGTCCTTAAATTAAGTATGAAAGCAAAAAAAATAAAAAATTTAAGCTTACAGCACCTGGTATTCCCAGGCGGTCTCCCATCCAAGTACTAACCAGGCCCGACCCTGCTTAGCTTCCGAGATCAGACGAGATCGAGCGTTCTCAGAGTGGTATGGCCGTAAGCAAGATTCGCACCTCGAAATTGCCCATTTATTTTTGCTTGTCAGCGAGTTTGTTTGCTTATATGCCTTTCCTGCTATTCCAGTTAAACTTTTATCACACTTTATTCACCACGGTACCTGTTCGTCCTTAAATTAAGCCTGAAAGCAAAGAAAAAAAAATTAAAGCTTACAGCACCTGGTATTCCCAGGCGGTCTCCCATCCAAGTACTAACCAGGCCCGACCCTGCTTAGCTTCCGAGATCAGACGAGATCGAGCGTTCTCAGAGTGGTATGGCCGTAAGCGAGATTCATGCTTTGAAATTGCCCATTTATTTTAGTTGTCAGCGTGTTTGTTTGCTCATATGCCTTTCCTGCTATTTCAGCTCAACTTTTATCACACTTTATCCACAACGGTAAATGTTCGTCCTTAAATTAAGTATGAAAGCAAAGAAAAAAAAATTTTAAGCTTACAGCACCTGGTATTCCCAGGCGGTCTCCCATCCAAGTACTAACCAGGCCCGACCCTGCTTAGCTTCCGAGATCAGACGAGATCGAGCGTTCTCAGAGTGGTATGGCCGTAAGCGAGAT